>NC_060138.1:1156233891-1156536921 GCF_021461385.2 Schistocerca piceifrons | reverse complement strand
TGCGTCGTTTACAATGTTATGTAAAAGTTGCATTTATAACTTAATTGGCGAAAAGTGACATACCTTACATTATGTTATTGTCTCCTTGTTTTGGTAGCTGTTATGCTACACAATATACAACATGTCACCTGGAAACAGCTAAACGTAATTTATTTTCTGTTTGTTATGCATCTACGAACGGAAATAAGACTGTTTCACGTTTTCTTTCTGTAACTTACAGTTTTGAAGTTGTAATACGTTTTACTGTGTTGTTGGCGAAGTAAATAAGCTTACTTCTTTGCCTGTGTTCGCGTGGAAATGCAGTTTTTCGATTACTCAAAACATAGGCGGAGTTTTCGCTGCCATTACGTGTTGTTGTGGCTGTGTGGCGTTCATTTGTTTCGTAGCGTGTTCTGCTGGGTGAGGCGCGCGAGTTTGAATTGTATTTGGTGTTAGTGGTGTGTGGTTTGTGTGGGTTTGCGTGTGTGTGATGAGTACTGGGGCAGAGAGATAGTGCGTGTGTGTGTGTGTGTGAGAGAGAGAGAGAGAGAGAGACTGAAAGAAAGAAAAGAGAGAGGATTTGTGTGTGTGTGTGTGTGTGTGTGTTTTACTTGTATAGTTCTTCTATTGTGGCGAAGAGAGTTTTGTTGCACAGTGATGTGTATTCATTGAGTACTTTCTTTCCTTGGGCTATTGATTTTTGGATGTGGTAGTTATCTTCTATAGTTAATTTTTGGTATAGGCTGCTGCTAGTTTTTAGGCTTATCATTGTATTTGCTGATACAGCACTACCGAATTCTGTTTCCCCTTAAATGAATTGCACGCTATGTTTGAGGCTTTGGATTCAAAACTTTCTGATAGCAATTAGCCTTTTGCAGCCATTAACCACTACTACAATACTAGAGTGGTAACCACATGTCCTTTATTTGTAGTCTCTGTACAACAATCGAACACTCACAAATCAATAATTTTATATCAGGAATAAAGGACAGTCAACCAGTCGCAATAAATGGTGGTTTTCAAATAACCCTGACCAAAGTTTCGAAGGACGTAAACCCGTCTTCTCCAGAAGGACAGACAGACTTCACATTAGCAGTTCACTCAATCAGTAGCTACATAGTCTGTTATTTTAAGTAACTGGTTTTACTAATGTGACAAGCCCTTGATTCTAGCGGCTTTAATTTTTGCAAAGGACATATAGACCGTTGCCGATAAATGCCACCGGGAGACAACTTTTGCTGAGTGAATAGCTAATGCGAAGTTTGTCTGTCCTTCTGAAGAAGACAGGTTAAGATCCGTCGAAATGGTGGTCAAAGTTATTTGAAAACCACAATTTATTGAAACTCGTTGGCTCTCCTTTATTCCTGCAGTTCTGTAACTGTAACAGTAGTGCAGCCATGTTCAAAATATTGACGGTCATTTTATATTTCCATGTTTAGGATAAACAAATCCGCAGCAGTTGTAAAATGCTTTTGTTGACCGAAGTCTTACACAACAGAACTCGCATACACTACCACGCTTTTGGGGACTTAGCCCCATCGTCAGGTGCAGCTAGATCCTAATGTGAAACACTAGTTGTGACCTACTTCTTTAACCACTTAAAAAGAATTTGAAGAAATAAATTTAGAAACGAAAAAATCTGATTAAATAATTACAAATATGGAGTCTATGTAGTAGTAGTAGTAGGACGTTATGTCCTTCGGAATTAACTACTAGGCAGATATGTGCCGTACGTTGACCGTCATAATAGCGTCCCAAATTGTGGCTGCAAAGAACTCCAGCTATCAAGAGCGACCTGGGAAAATGCCTCTTGTTCGAAAATCGTCACCGGGAATGCTTGCAGTCTACAAAAATAAAGCCATCATGGGGCATTCGCTGTGAGTCGCATGCTCGACCAAAGTTAAACTAACATAATAACTACCCCACGCTGCCAAAAGCAAATAAGTTATAAACCTGATACCGCAAGCCACGAGGAAACGGTGGTTACATTCTAGGCCAAAGCTTACCGAACACTGACGCAGCGCGCTTGTGCGACCCGTGTAGCTATGACAAGAGGACTTACGAATAATGCTGTGGGCTTTATCCGTGGTAAACACCGTTTCTAAAATTTAATGGTTTTAAATTTTTTAATTAGCTAAAAGAGTAGGTTACAATTACTACTTTACTGTAGATTTCAGATAAACCTGACGATGGAGATGAGATCCTGAAAGCGGAGTTGTGTACAGGGACTTCTGTCGTGTAAGACATCGGTCAGTAAAACCGTTTTACAAGTGTGGCGGATTTGTTTACAATGAACGTGTTGCAGGAGAGATGTGGGTGCCCACTAACAAAAAATTGTACTGTTTTTTGTCTAGCAAGCAAATTTTGACCTCCTTTACCTATGTGAACCTATCTCGTAAATTGGCATGTGGTTCTAATATTAAATTTCTTAAAAATCTGTTTTACATTTATCTCGATACGACCGTCAGTTTGTCACTTTGATTTTCAATCGCTATAGCTGTTTTGTAGTTATGAGAGTGCACAATCATATATTGCCCAGTACGATATGACATTTTAAAAAAACTGTCACAGTTTTTCTTTGCCTCCAAGAAGCCAGTGGCAAATCTGGTCCTAGAGTATAACAAGACGCAAACCAGTCAATGGAACGGCATCACTACGTGTGGGCAACAGCCAACAGCCAAAAAAATCTGGAAAGCCCATAGAAGATACCTATCATCAGTTTTTAGCGAAGTTCTGTTGTCTTGCGTACAAATGGAGCTGTTTCTGTACATTTTTGACACTTTGGATGGGCAAAGCTATCCCTCATTATACGATGGCTTGATCGCCGATGAAATCGAAATAGCAGCACGCTCGTAAAAGATATTTCCTAGAACGTCTACCTCGTTCTGTCAACCCTACGACGTATACTTTTACTGCCAGGTGAAAAATTGCATTCGCCCAATACATACGGGCCCTATTCCCACCGCACGGAAAACCAAAATCAAAAGTAGAAGCGGTGCAATTAGCAAAATACCTGGATGCCTAATAACTACAGGCTCCAGCCGTCAAGAACATGCTTTGTCGTGCTTCGTTAGCTGGAGAAATTGCCGCCAGACTGCGTCGTATTTAACAACGTTATCGAGGTTGCTTTTCCTGAGCATTTTCACATTAAAATATGTGACAGTGGAGTATGTGCCTTCCCATGTTGCTCTTGGTGCACTGAATTTGTATACATTGAATGTTTTTATGATATAATTAACCTGGAGAACGCACTAGTTCTTTTGAAGTATAAAAAAGCAAAAACTGAAATAGCAGAATTCATATAATTCTCATGTAAGGCTGTTTTTATTAAGATTCTAAACACTTATTTCTTTTCTCAATAATTTCATTGTAGTGTAGTGTAGCAAATTATATCGAAATTACTGAAGTAATATACATCGTCGACAAAAAACTGAAGAAATAAGAACATTAACAAAAACTAAAAAATAAAATAAAATAAAATAAAAGATTCAAAACTGTGCTATTACCCTCTGCTCTACCATCTCATCTGGCTTAACACTTCGCACGCTGAGGGAGAACCATCAGAAATTTGACTGTTATGTCCTTGTAAATTATTGAGTGTTGCCACCTAAGGCAAATTCCCCCGTATTATCACCCATCACCAACCGAATTTTCGAATGTCAGGGAGTGAGCTGATGTGGTTTCCCATAGCAAGATATATTTTTCAGGAAACTCTTGATGCAACTCCATGGCCATGCTTGGAATATGGCGTTCATTCAGTATTTCAGCATAAAAAACATCCCTATGTCTGCCGTGGCATCGAAATTAAGCACCACGTCCTGCGCCCCTCAGCACTGCTATAGAAGACTGAGTTTGTTGAAATAAGATAATACCGTATTGCTTCCGTGGAAACGGACATGTTTTATTTATTGTGACTTATGGACTTTTCTTTAGTGTCTCTCTGTGACTGTCCTAAAACTATGTTATTGCTGAGCTTAACGATGAAACTGTAGTTCGCTTTTTCGAACTGCATCGCAGCTAGACAGGAACGACCATACCATCGGGTGACGAACACACCACCCTGCGGTTACCAAAGTATTTAAAACGACTATAGGAAGTCTTCAATTACACATATTTGGCGTTTGTTCTGCAATCGTCCATACATAGATAACTTAACGGATGATACGACATCTCGAAATGTTTAATTTATTTCATCACCTTTATTGAATCTAAATTCGTTGCCTCAGGGCGTTAAGATTTTTCAAGCTATTCCTCGGTGATGAGAAGAGTGGGGTTCTAGTCTCCAAACCTGTTTGTCCAAATGGCTTTACTCTATTTGTGTGACCATCAATTTTTTAGTTAAGGAGGAGCCGATGAGCAGTTGTGTCAAGAGACAAGTTGATGTGTGTGCTGGATCTATCCCCAAAATGAAATGAAGCTACTATTAGCGTTTACGGCTGAGACAGATTCGGGCACAAGCGCCGAATTTCAAACATTAGTCTGTTTTAAGAATTACACCTTGATAATTCTCATGTAAGTCTTGTGATAGCCTAGAGGAGTTGTCCGTGCAGAACAATAGGGAAATAATCTACGGGCAATATGCGCCATCTACGAGATACTGCATAGAAATTTCGTTCTAAGCTCAATTAGGGTAGCCACTTCACGTTACTTTGATTTGGCATGGTTTGAGAGAGAAAACTTTTGCAGCCAATGACACTGCAAAATTTTCGGATTATTTTCAATTACACTACAGTATTCTCGCCAAATTTTTCAACTGATTTCGTCCTAAGTTCAAAACTAAAAAAGAAAAAACTAGAGCCAATACTGTAGCATTTCCCACAGCATTGTTCAGCAGGTACACACACACACACACACACACACACACACATACACACACACACACGCACACACACACACACACACACAGAGAGAGAGAGAGAGAGAGAGAGAGAGAGGGGGGGGGGAGCGGAGGGGATGTGGGAGTGCTCAAAAGTATCCTAATGCTCTGAATTTTTTTTGCACCAGATCCAGAAGTATTTACCCAAAAAATTACGTAAAGGATGTAGCTTGCAGTACATCCAAAAAAAGTTTCCGAAGCTCTGAACTTTTTCCACCGTATTCGTAAATAGTAAACAAAACATTATGAAAAGGATGCAAGTTTCAATGTTTTAAAGTACTTCACAGCGAGCTCAGAAGTATCGCCTGAACACCCGAAAGCAAACAAATAACCATTTGTTGTAGCGATACATGTGTTTTGTGAAACCGGGGTCAATAAGACGCCTTCAGTTGTGTGACAAATATTTACATATGATACAACTAGTTTTGCGGCTTTAGAGCCATATCTTCAAGCATAGTGGAAGAGTAAGAAAAAAAAATTGCCTTTGATGATGGAAGCAAGACTAAAGAAAAATCAACGCACGTCTATTGGATTTCTCGACCTGGAAAGAACGTTCGTCAATGTAAAATAGTATAAGATAGTCCGAGGAATGTATTGGTAAGCTACAGGGAGAGACGGGGAATACACAACATGTAAAGGAGCCAAGAGGAACAGTAAGAGTGGAAGACCAAAAACGACGGTGAATACACAACATGCACAAGAGCCAAGAGGAAATAGTACGAGCGGAAGACCAAGAACGAAGCATCGGATTAAAAAAGGTGCAAGAACAGGTGTGTAGCCTTTCACCCATACTATTTAATCTTTACATCAAAGAAGCAATGATGTAAATAAAAGAAAGGTTCAGGAGTGGAATTAAAATTCAAGCTGAAAGGGTGTCAATGATATGATCCGTTGATGACACCGTCATCCTCAGTGAAAATGAAGAAGTATATGTTCTGCTGAATGCAATGAACTATCTAATGAGCACACAATATGGACTGAGTGTAAATTGAAGAAAGACGAAAGTAATGGGGACTTCATATGTGCCAAAAATATATTAAAATATTCCACTACTAACCCCAAAACGTCTACCATATGTTGTATTGACGTGGCCACATGGCTGCTACTCATTGGTTCATAATCGACAGATATAGAGATTAAGCAAGAGCACATAGTTCAAAGGAACTTAGTATGCACCTCTCGGCTTTTGGAATGATTTCATGGATGACCTATCACTGACATATTTAAGTATCAGTTTTTTTTTTATAATTTGAATTGTTTGGTGGAAGAATTAAGAACACAAGCTGGAAAGTCTACTCCAATTAGTACTATAACAAGCACATCGAAATTTTATGGATACTGCTAATCATCGAAACAAAAAGCAAAGATTGTTTGAAAAAGTTCTTGCTGCATTCTGTCTCAAACATAATACATTTCCGTGGGATATATCTGAGACACTGTATATTAAGTAGCATAGAATGAGAAGAAGACTGAGAATTGTATATAATCTGTATCTGAAACAAAAAAATTCTGTTTTGCTTTCGAAGAAATTAATAGATTGTAGTCTTATTGAAGGGAAGAACATCGTGGATGTGTTAATCAATACTTTAATGTAGTTAATCAACCTACATTTCGAGAGGTTTTGTCAAAATTTGAACCTGACTCTGCAAGTTATTAATACTTGAACTGTTCATATGTAGCTTAATCTTTACGTTGTGGTTCATAAACGTATTGATTTTGTAACGTTTTTGTGTTGTATCAGATGCAGCTAAACTTTTACACTAAATGTCAGATTTTATGATGGCTGATAAGCATAATGAGTGATGTTTTAATATATTTCGGAATTTCGGATTGAATATACATCTACGAGTTTTTTTGAGTTCAACTGGTTACCTCTCTGAGGTACATATGAAGTCTCCATAATGAAAGAAAGAGTTCATAACGTCAAGAATCATAAAAAAACCTGTCGTGTCACATTTAGGTATATGTCTGAGATGAAATACTTCATCCCTCTTTCATCAAGTACAAACATATTTAAAGCTACTTCATTTGCTACTGCATAATATGGGAGCCATGGGGGCCCCCTGAGACACTACACATTGATCTTGCCAAAAGCCGAGAGGCGATGGTAAATGAGTACATATATCTCTGATTGCTTCATCTTTATCGGACGCTCGCCGCTGAATAAACACAGCGAAAATGTATACCAGCCATGTCAATACTGATAACATGTGTAGGTGTTTTGGGGATGGTCGTTAGTTATTGTAATATAATTTTTGGTACATATAAACTTATCTTAATGAAAGACAGAGTTCTTAAGGTCAAAAATCATTAGAACTGAGGCCATGCCAACCTTATGTGTATCTGTCTTGATCTAACAGAACCAGAAATTTCTCGACTGTGAGGCAAACTGTTTGAGTCGATTGAGTCACGTTCATGCATAGCACTACAGTCATTTTTTTCGATGTCAAAAATATACGCAAAGAAGCCTTCACTATCTGACGATGCATGGGGATGGCAGCTGATAATACAATCTCAGTCGTAGTTGAACTTGCTAAGATGGCGTGAAGCCTTTCTTGATTTTACGTGAATGCACATCAAAATGGTCACTGACGCTTCAAGAATTTTCTGAAAAGTGCAGATAAATTCATAGTGGTATATGAAGTAATATCCAGGTGAGAGTAGTATTTCCAATCGCCGATTTCTGTTCATATTTGACGCCAACACCCAATATATAATCATAAAGGTGTCATCCTTTATCAAACAGAAAAATCACAAAAACTTGTAGATGTGGGTAGTAATAAATCATTCATTACGGTAATTCAGTAAAAAGCTACCTTAGTCTGTCATTTATAGTTTGCTCATTAGTTCCTACATGCTTGTAAATCGCTTGCAGAATCTCAGCGACTTTAATCACTTAGACATTTACTTCCCCACCACAGCTGTATCAACGTTAGTCTTTGAGTGATTCATATCCTTATTTTCATCCAGTGGATTCCAGAAAGTCTCACGCAAACTCTCTATTTCTCACTATTTTGTTATCTTCCTTCAACTGTGCGTCCTTATGACTACACTGAAGCGCCAAAGAAACTGATGTAGGCATGCGTATTCAAGTACAGAGATATGTAAACAGGCAGAATACGGCGCTGCGGCAGGCAATGCCTATATAAGACAACAAGAGTGTCGCGCGTTTTTCGATCGGTTACTGCTGCTACAATGGTAGGTTATCAAGAGTTGAAAGTTTCAAAGAGGTGTTACAGTCGGCGCACGAGCGATGGGACAGAATCTCCGCGGTAGCGATGAAGTGGGAATTTTCCTTTACGATCATTTCACGAGTGTACCATGAATATCAGGAATCCGATAAAATATCAAATCTCCAACAACACTGTGGTCGGAAGAATATCCTGCAAGAACGGCACAAACGACGACTGAAGAGAATCGTCCAAGGTTACGGAAGTGCACCCTTTCGCAAAATTCTGCAGATTTCAATGCTGGGCCATCAACAAGCTTCAGCCTGCAAACCATTCAATGAAACATCATCGATATTGGCTTTCGGAGTCGAAGGCCCATTGGTGTACTTTTGATGACTACACGTCACAAAGCTTTACGCTTCGCCTCAGCTCGTCAACCCCGACATTGGACTGTCGATGACTGGAAACATGTTGCCTGGTCGGACAAGCTTCGTTTCAAATTGTATTGAGTGGATGGAAGTGTGTGGGTATGGAGACAACCTCAAGAATCCATGGACCCTCCATACCAGCAGGTGACTCTTCAAGCTGGAGGAGGCTCTGTAATGTCGTGGGGCGTTTGCAGTTGGAGTGATATAGGATCCCTGGTACGTTTAGATACGTCTGATCACCTACACCCATTCATTTCTGTTGTACAATCCGACGGGCTTGGAAAATTCCAGCAGGACAATGCCACACCCCACACGTTCTGAAGTGGCTCCAGGAGGACTCTTCTGAGTCCAAACACTTCCGCTGGCTACAAAACTGCCCAGACATGATAATTATTGAGCATATCTGGGATATCTTGCAACGTGCTGTTCAGAAGAGATCTCCATCCCTCATATTCTTACGGATTTATGGACAGCCCTGCAGGATTCCTGGTGTCACTTCCCTCCAGCAGAACTTCAGACATTAGTCGACTCCATGGCACGTTGTGTTGCAGCACTTCTTCGTACTCGCGGAGAACCTACACGATATTAGGCAAGTTTACCAATTTCCTTTGTTCTTCAGTGTGTATACATATAACCTGGACGTAGCACAAATACAACAGAACAGTGCATGTAATACAATTACATAATACCAATTTACATATTTCAGAATAATCTTGATACTATTAATTAAGAAAAAAGAACGAAAAAACATAAAGAAAAGTGACACGAAAATTGCAGCACATTACATAAGCGAGCTAGCTGAGAAACCTGGCGTTGTATGGGTCAGAACATATGGCGTGGGAAAAGGCACTACTGTCACGCTAGATAAGAGATACGTAGAGACGTGTATCTCATTAAGCATATTACAAAGGCAATTATCCTGCTAGTAAGGTAGGTAGATGCCGGTGGGTGGCAATGGGTGAATTTGATGGGCCAAAATCCGCGAAATATGGAGCAATAAATACGCTTACCTAAATCTAAATAATGCTACCCCAATAAAAACCAAACCTAACAAACTAGACCCTCCAACTTTCCAAGAAGTAGAAAAAATTCTTAAAGAACAAAAAAATTATAGGGCATATGGAGAAGATCAGGTTTTTGTTGAAATGTGGAAATATGCAAGTGACACAGTCAAGACCTCCTTACACATGGCTCTAACAAAAATTTGGGTAACAGAACAATTTCCCAAACATTGGGCCACAGC
This sequence comes from Schistocerca piceifrons, assembly GCF_021461385.2. Classification (NCBI taxonomy): domain Eukaryota; kingdom Metazoa; phylum Arthropoda; class Insecta; order Orthoptera; family Acrididae; genus Schistocerca; species Schistocerca piceifrons. Next base: position 1,156,527,225 of record NC_060138.1, on the reverse strand, counting down.
TATCATCCACCCACTACACAAAAAGGGAGATAAGAGCAACCCAGGCAACTACAGAGGAATCTCTCTCTTAGATTGCACACATAAAATTCTATCCAAGATCCTATATGAAACAATCAAGGAGCTACTAGAACAGGAGTTAGGGGAATATCAGGGAGGTTTCAGACCATGGAGAAGCTGTGCAGAGCAGATAATTAGTTTAAAATTGATTATGGCATACTACAAGAAACGGAACAAACCTCTGGCAATAACATTTGTAGATTTTAAGAAGACATATGGCTGTCTCCACAGACCTTCAGTATTAAAAATTTTAAGAAATCTAGGACTCCATCCAAAACTAATTAATATAATACAACTCACTCTAACCAACACCAAATCAAAAGTGAAGTTTAGAGGAGAAATTTCTGAACCATTCCTCATAAAAACAGGCTTAAGACAAGGTGACTGCCTATCACCATTACTTTTCAACTGTGCACTGGAATACATAATGAGAGAATGGTACAAGGACAATCCAAAGAGGATAAGAATTTGAAGTGCAAAAGATGATATTAGCTTAAACTGCTTGGGATTAGCTGATGATCTTGCTCTCCTAGCCAACACCGTTCAAGAAGCCAGGCAACAAGTGAAATCACTACAAGAAATAGCAGAGAAAGTAGGCCTTGGAATATCATTTGAAAAAACGGAGATTATGCTAACTGATCCACCACTTGCAAACAAAATTACAATAGGACAACAGGAAATCAAAATTGTTGATAAATTTAAGTATTTAGGCGAAATAATAACATACAATCTAAATGAGAAGCCATCATGGCAAAACAGAATAAAAAAACTGAACTATGCAAATTACATTACCAAAACTACATACAACAAAAAAAGCCTATCTATAGATGCAAAATTAAAACACTATAAAACAATTACACAACCAGAAATAACGTATGCAGCTGAAACTATCTTCAAAACAACTAATACAGTAGAAACTGACAGAATACTAAAAATAGAAAGAAGAATAATTAGGACATGTATAAATAAACAGTATAAAATAAATGGACATTGGAGAATAGCATCAAATGAAACAGTATATAAGAAAATAGAACCAGTCATGAGCACAATCAGGAAGAAACGCATCTCATTCTTTGGACATCTGATGAGAACTCCAGAAAACAGAATTAGTAAAAAAATAATACAAAAATGGTGGAATAGCAAGAGCGACATTAAATGGATCACAGAAATTAAGGAAGATATAAAAGAACTTCAAATTACAGTAGATGACCTAAAAAACAAGACAGAGAAAACCAGAATACTGCAAGACCCGCAAACCAAACTACAAATGAAAAGCAATAAAAGGAGTACTGGAAGAGTTGTCTCAGATGAAGAAAGAAAGAAAATATCTGAAAGAATGAAGAAATGTTGGGCAGACAGAAGAGCAAAACACCTTTGATATAAGAATAGCCTCTAATAATTATATTACCTAAATATATTATTTTCGAACCAAATTGTATCCATTTGTAACAACCTGTTTATAACTTTGTATTTTTGACTACAGTGGTCCAATGAAGGCCATAAAATAAATAATAATAATAATAATAATGCTATATAGTATATGAATTTTATTGCATACGTGAAAATGTTTTTATTGTTTCATTCACGATACTGTGTAATGGTGATAGAGTCCTCAACGTGTTTCAGCCATAGTATGGTGGTGGAAGTGGGTGATTGTGGTTGGCACATATCTCAAGATAATGCGCGATGAAGAATACTTAGATCTCTTGTAAAAAGCTATATTCTTTTGACTTTATAATTTTACTGTATTAGTGAATATACTCACTTACGCAGTTCTCAGCCTGTTCCATCCATACTGGCAATTACAGTACGTTAGGGAGACGTATTACGCTGGCAACACAACGGTGTCACTGCTAGTTTACTAATATTAGGTCACGGTCAACGTAAAGGAAGAAAAGCGAAGTGATTAAAGAAAACGCGCTAAATTATGAAGAGGGTTATACCCGCGAAGAATAAGATAAATGCTTATCCGAAATCAGTGCAGTCTACCATTCGAGTACCCATATGTTAGTTACGAGTATTTTATCTTCGAGTCTATCTAGATTTTTCTCTCTGCGTCTCTATTGATTGTCGGCAAAGCATGATCCACGAAAACGCGCTAAGAGATTAAACACTGGTCTGTTTGATATTACACCTCGTTAATAAACTCTGAATGACTAAACCGCGCAACCATTGCACTGTGTCAGACGAACGAGAAAGTAAACTCATTTTCACATGTACGTAGAAGTTCGTAAGTCACAGAGTATATAGCTGTTCCTAAGGGTATTTATTGCTGCATACTTCGCGGATTTCTTCTCTCCACACACCTACTGCCACGCACCGCGACCAAACTCCCCTGCTAACAGCATGAGACCAAGGGCTACCTACCACCACAACCGCGAGTGCGTGGCACTGGGTGGTCATGGACAAAAGTCTGTCAGTAGGCACACGCACAAGCTTTTCATATATAGACGCAGATTTCATGATGTCTCCATTGACATCTCACTTAGAGAATCGGACGAGAGTGCTTACAGCGCATGTAGAGGCTCAAAGGCAGAATTGTTTCACTTCGATCGATTCGCGAATAAGATAGCAAGAAGAGAAGAAAATACCACTAGCGTAATTAGACCTCAGGCCTGTTCCGACTGGCCGATTGCTACCTATAAAGCGATCTGTTTGATAATAGAAAATGTGATTAGCGTGTCGTCCATCTCTCCAGCCGTTATTGCCAGTCAGCCAACCCTGGTGATGTCCGCAGCTCGTGGTCTCGCGGTCACGTTCTCGTTTCCCGAGCACGGGGTCCCGGGTTCGATTCCCGGCGGGGTCAGGATTTTCACCTGCCTCGAGATGACTGGGTGTTTGTGTTGCCCTCATCATTTCATCATCATTCATGAAAGTGGCGAATTTGGATTCAGCAAAGGTTGGGAATTTGTACGGGCGCTGATAACCGCGCAGTTGAGCGCCCCACAAACAAAACATCATCACCATCATCATCAACAACCCTGGTGATGACGCTGCTACTTTATTCTAACAGCTCCTCATCTGCCTCACGAGTGTTATTGGGTCCCGTTCACAGGGAGAAGGGGGGGGGGGGGGGGGTACCAGAAATCAAACCCAGAACCTTCCACGACGAAGGCAACTGATGCTAACCAATTATGGAACTGGCAGGGAGTGTGGATATGAGTTTTTGCTCACCATTCAGTATACACTGGGGTGACAAAAGTCATGGAAAACCTCCTAATGTAGTGTCGGACCTCCTTTTGACCGGCATGGTGCAGCAGTTCGACGTGACATTCACTCAAGAAGTTATTGAAAGTCCCATTGGTGAAATATTGAACCTTGCTGGTTCTGTAGCCGTCCATAAGAGCGGAAGTGTTGCCAGTGCACGATTTTGTGCACCAACTGATCCCTCAGTTACGTCCCTTAAATGTTTGTCCACAATGTTCTTCAAATCGACGGTTAACAATTGCGGCTTGATGACATGGGGCAATGTCATTCGTAAAAATTCCCTTTTTGTTTGGAAACATGAAGTCCATGAATGGCTGCAATTGGTCTCCAACTAGTCGAACACAGCGGTATGCAGTTTACGATTGGTTCAGATGGACCAGAGGACCCAGTCCATTCTACATAAACACCGCCAACACCAAGGGTTGAAATGGCTCTGAGCACTATGGGACTCAACTGCTGTGGTCATTAGTCCCCTATAACTTAGAACTACTTAAACCTAACTAACCTAAGGACATCGCAAACATCCATGCCCGAGGCAGGATTCGAACCTGCGTCCGTAGCAGTCGCACGGTTCCGGACTGCGCGCCTAGAACCGCGAGTCCACCGCGGCCGGCCCGCCAACACCATTATGGAACCATCATTATCTTGCACAGTGCGTTGTTGACAACTTGGGTCCATGGCTTCGTGTGGTTTGCGCCACAGTCGAATAGTACCATGGTCTCTTACCAACTAAAACTGGGACTTATCTGAAAAGGCCACGGTTTTGCAGTCGTCTAGGGTCCAACGGATATGATCACGACTACAGGGGAGCCGGTAGCATCACTCGTGTGCTGCCAAAGCCCCTTAACGCCAAATATCGCCGCACTGTCCTTGCGGATACATTTGTCATACATCCCACATTGCTTTCTGCTGTTCCTTAGCCCAGCGTTGCTTGTCTGTTAGCACTGACGACTCTTCGCAAATGCTGCTGCTCTTGGCTGTTAAGTGAAGATCGTCGGACACTGTGTTTGTGTTCTCCGTGGTTAGAGGTAATGCTTGAAATTTGAATCTTGGAATACTGAATTCTCTTACGAGTTCCGAAATGGAATGACCCACACATCTAGCTCCTACTACCATTCCACGTTCAAAATCTGTTAATTCGCGTCGTGCGATCATAATGACGTCGGAAGCCTTTTCACATGAATCACCTGAGCACAAATGACAGCTCCGCCAAAGCACTTCCATTTGCGACCTAACATCCCAAAGATGTTCGGACTCACATTCGGTTCCTCTTCGTCGAAATGTCTTGGGTCAAACTCCTCTAGGGGTTGAAATGCACGTGTCGCATTACAAGCACTAAATTAGACACTTGTGACCTTTTGGTTAAATTGTCTGGCTGATAGCAAGTTAGCGAAATACAAAGTTAATATAACATATAATAACAGTAATAATAATATCGGGAACTAAGTTAACGACCCATAAATGATGTAGGCCACACAGTTGCGATTTGGTTAGAATAATGTTTTTTTTTTCTCAGAAAGCAAACTAATAGCAAAAGTGGTTGTATTTAGAATTACTATTACACTCGAGCGCATATCTATTTGATACAGTTCGATCATTCAAAATCTCATCGTGACATACAAGTTATCTACGTGAGAAATTAGAGTTCACCCCAGGCCCACGGCTGCTCACCGCTCAGAGACTAAGTCCCGCGAGACCACTCAACGTGATGTTTTCTAAGTCGTTTCACTTCCTAGCTACCTAAAGACAGACTGCCCACTTTCATGTCTCAATCCGAACTGCACCCTTTGGTCTATCCAGCCGAACTGTCCGTTTTCGCGTCACTATCCGAACTGTCCCCTTTGGAGTCTCCGGCCGTGTTTCCTGCGCGCCGAACATCTTCGCACAACTGCCTAGCGCGGTTCCCTTTCCTGAAGCCGTCCATCTGATTCGCTACAGATTATTTTGCATTACTTTACATGTTAACATATTTAAATAATCAAAGCTTGACCACTTTCACGTTCTAAATAAAGTAACAATAATAGCCATTACATAAAAAACGTTAAATTCTTTTACATAAAACCAATATAATTTCCATGTAAACTTTGTGTGTCACGGCAAGTAGCCTTGCACCAATGTGCTTTCTGATAAATAAATAAAGAACGGAAGTAGCCATTATGTATTAAACTTTACAACAAATATTCTGTTACACAATGATTCAATAGGGTGTCATGCTGTCATCGTTCAATATGTTTTGTGTGGAGGAAATGATCTGATGATTAGCTGAAAATACTGATAATTAAAATTTACTATATCTTTTAAACAAATTAAGTTACAGAGTTTATATTTACAACGTTTGTCATTTTAATGATGTGCTTCCATATGAAATGTAGATCGTTAAGATCGGCCAAAGCGTTCTGATTTTAGCATTCGGGTCTTTGTTACAAAATTTGTTAATTTCACTTTAACAGTAAATCCTAAACTTCTGTAGGTATGATCAATATTCAAGTTTTATCGGGATTACCATGAAAATTTATGAAGTATGGTAGTTTAAAATAACTGTGGCTTAATTCCCTGCATTGCTACAGAATTAAATAGTTTCCATAAATGTTTCCCTTTATAGCCGATCTTAAGTCCGCCACATTTACCACTGCTACGTCTCCTCGGCCACAAAAACCTACTACAGGGTTTCCATATGACAGAGGTTCTCGTCTGTCTCACTCGCACACTACAGCGCTTAGGCCTCAAGAGACAATAGTCGCCTGTGAGTTTCCCCATCTCGTGGTGAATCTGCGCCCTCTGTGGCATGCGGTCCTGGACGACAGGGTTCGTTTCATAATTCCTGACTCTTTCGGCTATATACCGGGTGATCAAAAAGCCAGTATAGATTTGAAAACTTAATAAACCACGGAATAATGTAGATAGTGAGGTACAAATTGGCACACATGCTTGTAATGACATGGGGTTTTATAAGAACCAGCCGGCCGGTCTGGCCGTGCGTTTCTAGGCGCTTCAGTCTGGAACCGCGTAACCGCTGCGGTCGCAGGTTCGAATCCTGCCTCGGGCATGGATGTGTGTGATGTCCTTAGGTTAGTTAGGTTTAAGTAGTTCTAAGTTCTAGGGGACTGACGACCACAGATGTTGTCCCATAGTGCTCAGAGCCATTTGAACCATTTTTTATTAGAACCGAAAGGAACAAAGTTCACAAAATGTCCGACAGATGGCGCTGGACAGCAAAACTGCTACCGTGACGGGTGAGAGGTACACCGATATGTTACAGAATCGCATCATCCCCACCCTGGCTGAAAAACACCTGCTGGAACGTACGATATTTATGCAGGATGGCGCTACACTCCACATTGCTAGACGCGTGAAAGATCTCTTGCACGGGTCGTTTGGTGATGATCGTGTGCTCAGCCGCCACTTTCGTCATGCTTGGCCCCCCAGGTCCCCCAGACCTCAGTCCGGGCGATTATTGGCTTTGGGGTTACCTGAAGTCGGAAGTGTACCGTGATCGACCGACGTCTCTATGGATGCTGAAAGACAACATCCGACGCCAATACCTCACCATAACTCCGTACATGCTTTACAGTGGTGTTCGCAACATTATTCCTCGACTACAGCTATTGTTGAGGAATGATGGTGGACATATTGAGCATTTCCTGTAAAGAACATCATCATTGCTTTGTCTTATTTTGTTATGCTAATTATTGCTATTCTGATCAGATGAAGCGCCATCTGTCGGACATTTTTTTAAAGTTTGTATTTTTTTGGTTCTAATAAAACCCCATGTCATTCCAAGCATGTGTGTCAATTTGTACCTCTCTCTATCTACATTATTCGGTGGTTTATTAAGTTTTCAAATTTATACTGACTTTTTGATCACCCGGTATTTGAATGAGAGCTCAATGCTCGTTAACTCACACATTTTATACCTTGTGCACGCGGTAACACCGTCTGTGTGTGTGCTTACCGCTATCCCACGACTTTTGTGACGCCAGTGTAAATGTGGGAACCTTGTGGTTCGGGTGGGTGCCTGGACGACGCTCCAGCAGAACGTGAAGCGCCGGCCGGCGTCACTTGTAGTAGTGGTAGCACCAGCAGCAGCAGCAGCAGCTGGCTGCGTTCTTCTCCCGGGCGGCGGCCGCGCGGCTTACGTAACCAGCATTAGCAGGGGGAAGCCCCACCACGCCCGGGGCGGCCTCGGTAAGCTAATTAGACTCGCGCCTGCTATCCGTGACCGCAAATCGCAATCACCAGCCGGCCCCCCAGATCAGAGGTCGTAGCCACGCCCCGTGCAGCCGATCCGGCAGCTAATTATCGCTAATCACCACCAGGCAGAGCATTTTCGCTGCTAACGCCCCCGGTCATCCCAAGAATAATCCCCGGTACTTACTAAAGAGAGGTATGCTCATCCCATAGGTTTCGTGATTCTACCGGGTGAGCCGCCTTATTGTTACTTGTCGATGAACCAGTATTTCTCTTGTCTGTGTGGCCTTAATCTTGGCCCAAGCGCTGAAATGCAGCGGTTCACAACAGCCTAACCTGTGGAACATAATTACTACTGTGACACTTCTAGGAACCTATGCATTTCTTACGGCTCTTCGTTTCCCCGAGATGAACAGGACGGGAAAGAACTTTTGAAGGCATGTTTCCATCGTTGTCTTGCTCCGTGTCACTGCAGATAATACTGAAGTTGGGCTAACCTCTAGATGAACATAACAGAAGCAGTGGTATAAAGCCTCTAAAAAAGAGATACGGTCAAGTACTTCGACCATGTTCATGATTGATAAAAGTAGAAAATATATTACGATAGGTAGTTATAAAACTGAAGTTATAGCTTCGAAAAAATAAAGTTTTGCATTAGTTTGTTAGCAAGTTCGTGTCTCGAGTTATAGTACACGCTGAAGTTCCTGAACTATAGCACTGTAACAGGCCGCTAGATTCTTCAAAATGTCAAGTCAATGAAATACATTATCTATGAGAAATTATGAGGAGCGGTCTGCTTTACTTGGTAATTATTTTCTAAAGCCAAGATCGCATAAATATTTCCTTATTTACGAACAACCAGTTTCGACAGACTTTGTTGTCATCTTCAGGTCTTATGTTGTAAAATGTGTTCATTTTGAGGACATGACAACTTGGCTGATGTCCAACTCAAAGTGAACATTTTCTATAACATGAATTTTTGAAGACCTGAAGATAACGCTTAAGTCTGTCGAAAGCGGTTGTTTGTAAATAAAGAAATATTTATGCGAGCTTGGCTTTAGGAAGTTTTTACCAGGATTGTAATATCACCACGAAAAGTACAGTTTTGAAATATTCGTTTGTCTTTTTGCTGTTGGTAATAATTATTTTTCCAGATTAAATCGATCGATACCAGTCTCTCTCTACTGATGAATAATGAGATACCATTGTGGTCGTGTTTCCATGGTATGTGATTTTTGCTGGGTATCTCGTTGTTTAATGCTTTTTTCCTCAGTTATTTCTATTCCTATATCCTATTAGCTATTTCTGAGAATACTCTGAATGCTTTTTAAGGAAAGGTATGTGCACTCCAGAAAGATATTGTGCTACAGCATGCAGTAAAATCTAAGATTATGCCATTTCTCTTCCAATGTGAGCCAGATATTGCACAAAAATTGTGTCACTCCTCTTTGAAAAAGAGCAGAAATCGCATTAAAATTACGCCACTTCCCTTCGCTTGCACGCTGCTACACAAGTAAGACGCAAGGAAACATGTTTTGTAGCGCTCTCCCCACAAAAATTACAAATCTGTGTCGAGTGCTGAAGTGACGATCAACGACGCTACGAACAGTTGAGAGAAGGGACACAGCCTTCTGTTTTCAGTTACCTACCTTCTGCTGTGACGTCATCCCTTCTAGCACTATGATTACTAGGTTTTCCACATCCCTTCAAAATTCCGTGTAACGTACTCTGCAAGTGTTGAATATCAAGGCAATGGCTCTGTGCGCGAGTGGTCAGCTTCAGTGGATAGAATTTCGTTGGCACTGATTATATCCCTACTGCTACCAAAACTTGTTTTTCCTTTTATTTTATACCTCGCAATGTTAAACGACTAATAACAAAATTTTAATATATTTAAACAGTTCAATCTATGTACTTAAAGTTATTATAAAATATTCAATTTATTTACGATTACTATCCTTGCAAGTCAAAAGGATATAGGCACCGCATTGTTGCACACTGATGAAATTTTTCAGACGCATCACTGGTAGCACCTTACAGATTTTGCTACTAATATCTTTAGTAGATATTTGAGGGAAATTCTCGGACAATGTGGTTACCAATGACGTTCCTTCACCCCAAACCTCTAACCCCTCTGACGAAGGCCAATTTCCCCATGTATGAAACACAGGAAATTCAAATTTTGGCGGGAGATTAAAACAGGCGGGAAATTAAAAAAGTATCCCCACTGCGCCAGTGTGCTGTACCTACTCGTTGCAAATTTTTGATGTGATTTTCACATCTTCGGAAATACCATTTTTCACTATGTTACGATAGTTTGAAAATGAGTCTAGGCCAGAAACCAGTCGTCGAGTGGACGAAGAAAATATAATTTGCAACTTTTGACTGGTTTTACGTTGCACTGATTAACAGAAGCTGCTGACCCACAGCTACTCCAGCATGCTGGAAGTTCGAGGAAAGGAATTTTATAAAAGCTGTGAAAAGAAGAAGGGACATGTTGATAGGACACCCGTTAGGTCATGATACTACAGTCAACTACAGAGGATCAAAACTGTAGAGGAAGACTGAGATTGGCATACTTTTAGCAAATAATTGATGAGGTAGGTTTCATCTGCTACTCTGAGACGGAAACGTTGGCACAGGAGAATAAATCTTGGTGAGCCGCATAATACGAGTCGCTGAAGACTCAAAATAACAAACAAAAATTAAATGAAAATAAAAAAATCAGGTGTAATTGCACAGCTAAGGGGAAAATGGGACAGGTTATATGACATCAGACTACAGGTTCTGGAGTGGTGGCCCTATGACATCAGAGACACTGGATGTTTGCGCGTGTCGAAGCCTGTCTGCTGACCTAGTTAACATGTTTTCCCCCAAGCACCCACAGGTGTATAGTCAATGTGCTGCACCGTTTCTATCGGAGTGCTATGGTATTATGGCGCGGGGATTTCAATGTGCTCCAGAACTGCAGACATGTACCTCAAAAAAAGTCTAGCCAGTACATCACAAAGGGAGTACACAGCTCCTTTCAACATACCCTGAAACGTCCCCTTAGAAGAATTATACATGACTGTGCTTAAACTGACACACAATATTTTTTGCGCAACTCAGTCTGACTTTCAATAATCCCTACAAAAGAATGGCCCTGACTAACATTAAACTATACCTTCCACAAATCACTTACCTCACAAAAATCTTGGTTACTCGAACTACCGCAATACAGCGAGCGCCACTACTGCCAGCTAAATAAAAGATTCAAACTACGGAAGGCACTAACTACTGATAGGCATAGTTAGCAAATGAAGGATTTTGATAGAGAACAAATGATGTCATAATATAGTCATAATATATATAGCAGTTCATGACATCCAATCCTATAAATTTCAAAACTCCGCCATCTCTCTCCCCACATCCACCACTGCTGGCGGCTCACCTCCAACTGTGCAACGCTACGCGCTGTTAACATCCAGCTGCCCAACACTACAATGGCAGACAACAATGCAAACTGGCCACAGACTGCACACGGCACAGCCAGTGATTTTCATACAGAGCGCTACGTAACGTTGCCAATAAGAAAACATAAACAGCCTACTTACATAGCCCCCATGCTCCCCACAAAAAATTTTACAAATTGTTTTGGGCACTGGCCAATACAGATTTGAAAAAAATTTTTCATAATTACAATAACAAATAAATCAAATGCACACACTTATTGATACAATGTTGGTCAAAAGCTAAAATTTTATCACAGTCCATAAAGACAGTCCTGATCATTCATCACAGTAAAATTGCAGTGTTTTTTTTTCTCAAAGTCTGAGCAGTAAAAGAGAATGCACACGGAAGTAGTGGATTTCCATGCAGTCTTGAAGAAGTAGTGTTGTCCTTCCAACGGAAAGACAGTGCTGGCTCTTGACATGCAGACAGGTAATGGGCCACAACAGAGGAAACCCACTGCAGAATCAGTCGAAGTTTTGAAGAATATTGGTAGGTAGGTCATCACAGAACAGAACACTGTAGTCTTGTTAGAGATTACGGTATTGGTGGGCCACCAGAGGTGCAGACCCACTACAGACCTTGTAGAAATAATGGTATTGATGAATCATCAAAAGTGTAGACCCGCTGTAGTCCTTGTAGAGATGACCAGCAGCCATCTGCTGCGACTGTGCAGGTGCACAATCACCATCGAAGAGTCTTGTACCACATCCACCACTGCTGGCGGCTCACCTCCAACTGTGCAACGCTACGCGCTGTTAACATCCAGCTGCCCAACACTACAATGGCAGACAACAATGCAAACTGGCCACAGACTGCACACAGCACAGCCAGTGATTTTCATACAGAGCCCTACGCAACGTTGTCAATAAGAAAACATAAACAGCCTACTTACAACCCTGTACGTAATTTCAAACATTTTTCTAAACTCCTTCTCTCCTACAGCTACACAAAATAATGAAACGAAAGCAGTTTTCGCTCTTATTAAATATAAATTTTGATTTTGACCTTTCGTTAGTCTGTATGTGAATAACTAAGATGAAGAAGAATGGGAAGTTAGTGAAGAAGACGTGAAAATCTCTATCAAAGGACTCAGAAACAACAAAGCCCGAGGGGAGGACGGAATAACATCAGAATAAATCAGGGTGGGAGGTGAGAGCTTACACTTAGAGATATATAAACTGATCCAGTTGATATGGGAGGAGGAGATACTTCCAGAAGAATTGAAATTGGCTATACTATGCCCAGTATACAAGAAGGGAAGCAAAATGTAATGCGGTAACTACAGAGGAATCAGCTTGCTGAATGTAACGTATAAGGAGCTGTCCATCATTATCCCCAGAAAATTGCAACCATTCATAGAGAACGACATACAGGAGTACCAAGCTGGCTTTCGACCAAACCGATCGACAATAGATCACATTTTCACACTAAGACAATTGTTTGAAAAACATTGGGAATGTGATAAAGATATCTACAGCCTGTTCGTCGATTTTCATCGTGCATATGACAGCATCCACAGGAATAGCCTATACAATGCAATGCCGGACTTCAGAATCCCTGAGAAACTAGTGAGAATGGTGCAAGCTTGTATGGAAGGGTCAAAGGCAGCAGCACGTTTCCAAGGAGTCACATCAGAAACATTCGATATTGAGACAGGCCTCAGACAAGGGGATGCTCTCTCATGTGTTCTGTTCAATGTCGTCTTAGAGAAAGTAATAAAAGAGTGTAGGCAACAGGAGTGGGCTGGAGTAGAGATGGACGGTAACTTCAATTGTCTCGCATATGCAGATGGCATAGTACTATTAAGTGAATCAAAGCACGAGTTGAAAGAAATTTAACGGAAAATGGACAATAATGCACAGAAAGTAGGGCTCAATATGAATCGAGACAAAACAGAGTTCATGCAATTAGGAAAAAGACAAGATCAGGTAGAATTTCTTGACATAGATGGAAGAGGTTCAAGAGAGTAGACCAGTTCATATACTTGGTATCTTGGTTTACTACGGGCAACAACATAAAAATGGACATAAGGAAAGAATAGCAGTGGAAACGAAATGCATGCATTCCCTCAGAGAGACGCTTGGCTCTAAATCGATCTCAGTGAACACTAAGATGATGGTTGGTTGGTTGTTTCGGGGAAGGAGACCAGACAGCGAGGTCATCGGTTTCATCGGATTAGGGAAGGACGGGGAAGGAAGTCGGCCGTGCTATTTGAAGGGAACCATCCCGGCATTTGCCTGGAGCGATTTAGGGAAATCACGGAAAACCTAAATCAGGATGGCCGGACGCGGGATTGAACCGTCGTCCTCCCGAATGCGAGTCCAGTGTGCTAACCACTGCGCCACCTCGCTCGGTCGAACACTAAGATGAAAATCTACAACACAGTGATATGTTCAGCAGTAATGTACGGTTCAGAAACATGGAGCATGACTAAGCGAGAAAGGGTGAAACTATTAATATTAGAAAGAAGAGTAATGAGGAAGATATGGGGACCAGTTTTAGATAACGGAGAATGGAGGAGGCAGAAAAATTAGGAAATCTACCTTCTGATGCGACAACCAATTATCCTACAGAAGATAAAGCGGAAAAGAATACAATGGGTGGGCCATGTAGCCCGTGTGCCAGATGGAAGACAGGCGAAGATGGCACTAACGGGGAAAACAAATACCAAACGCTCCATTGGACGACCAAGGCAGCGCTGGATGGACGCCCTGGCGAAGGACCTAGCAGCCCTGTGAATTGAAGACATCTGGAGGAACCGGGCACAAAACAGGAAGGAATGGAGTTAATTTGGCCCTTTTTTTGGTGTCCCAATTGCTATGGATTTATTTATCGATTGTCATTTTTTATTTCATTGTTGCTAGTTCAGTTTACCCATTGCCGTTTTGTTATTTGAAGATAGTGAGTGAAGCTGTGGATGCCGTGTCGTCCAAAACAGACACAGCCAGGGCAAAAGAACCACAGGTGCAAAGATGCAAGCTGGTGCCAGTGCCATAGAGACTCGCCGCTTGCGCGAGTTCCGCCAGCACCACGGGCGGCTCTGAGGATGAAGATATCGACATCGCCTGGGCCAATTGCCGCCAGAGTACAACCCGCCAATGACCGGACGACAACGGAGAGAAGCCTACGCGCAAGATAAAAGAGCAGCTCTCGCCCACTGGGTTATAGATCATCGTCCAGGCCTGACTTTGACTGGGAACGTCTTATGATAAACTCTTAGAAGTGAACAGGCAGTTGTAAATTCCATACGCCATGTACTGTGAGGTTTACCTAGGATTATTTGCACTTAGCCATGGAGGGCCTTTTTGTGTTAAATTACATGCACTGTTGCAAACTTCAATATTCAACTAGTCATAAAAATTTTCTGGGTTTGTGACCGCCTTGTCAATATGTATAAAACTACCGACGTTTCTATCCCTGTAATTTTTTTGTTTACACCCTGAAGAAGGTCGCTTGGAAAAGTGACCGAAACATCGGTAGTTTTATATACATTGACAATGCGGTCACAAACCCAGAAAAAATTTATTGAATAGTCATAAAGACTGCGTTACTAATTTACTGGAGTGTTGTAGAACCTTCGTTCTCCTATCCTGTTACCTGTCTCTGGGGCACCGATGTGTGATAGTGGCAGGGTGAAATTGTCTTAGCGGTCTACTGCACCAGAAGCCGTTTCACGAACTCCCAATCTCGGCTTACTGTAACTGAGGCTACTCGGCCTCCACAGCAGTAGCTACGAGGCCTTTACGAAACTGGCGACGAGGGGCTACAAAAGTGAGTACTAGGAAAAACGAGTGGCAAATGGTGAAATCGGAACGTTTCCGACATAGTCTTCTGTTTGAGTTCACTAGGAGGATGACAGCAGTGGAAGTAGTCAGAAATATTTGCGCCGAGTACGGGGATAATGTCGTTGGACACAGCACGGGAAGGAAATGATTTTCTCATTTTAAGAAGGTTCGTTTTGACACTAGTGAGTCGTGGTGCCATTCAGTTAGTAGACTGTTGTGTCTGGCGCCACTGGCCCAGGTGTGGTATCGACTATACCTCTTGCGGCCCCATTACCAATATCTGTGAGGAAGAGTTGGTATCTGTGAGTTGTGTCCTTAGAAGGTCTTTGCTTGTCGATATTCACTCATGATCATAAATTAAGGATTATTGCAGAATATGGTGCCGCACAACGTGTCACTACACAAAACTGGCGCTAATAGCATAGGGGCCGGCCGAAGTGGCCGTGCGGTTCTAGGCGCTGCAGTCTGGAACAGCGAGACCGCTGCGGTCGCAGGTTCGAATCCTGCCTCGGGCATGGATGTATGTGATGTCCTTAGGTTAGTTAGGTTTATCTAGTTCTAAGTTCTAGGGGACAGATGACCTGAGAAGTTGAGTCCCATAGTGCTCCGAGCCATTTTTTTTTTTTTTTGAGTAGCGTAGTCACATAGGAAACACACGCGACACAGATTTGTAAGTCCACAGAATTGGTGATAAGTTGAGAAAACAGTCCCAAAACACATGTGCCACAAAACGCCCCTGTTTTCTGCGCATTTACCCCATATCAGTATGGGACATGATCTCCATGGTCACGTTCACAGGCTGCACAGCGGGTTGGCATACTCTGGCTCAGGTGGTCGAGCAGCTGCTGGGGTATAGTCTCCCATTTTTGCACCAGTGCCTGTCGGAGCTCCTAAAGTGTTGTAGGGGTTTGAAGACGTGCAGCGATACGTCGACCGAGAGCATCCCAGAAGTGCTCGGTTGGGTTTAGGACTAGAGAACAGGCAGCCCACTCCATTCACCTGATATCTTCTGTTTCAAGGTACTCCTCCACGATTGCAGCTCGATGGGGCCGAGCGTTATCATCCATCAGGAGGAAGGTGAGACCCACTGCACCCCTGAAAAGGCGTACATACTGGTGCAAAATGACGTCCCGACACACCTGACCTGTTGCAGTCCTCTGTCAAAGACATGATGGGGTGTACGTGCACCAATCATAATCCCATCTCACACCATCAAACCTCGACCCCTGTACAGGTCTCTTTCAAGGACATTAAGGGGTTCGTATCTGCTTCCTGGTTCACTCCAGATGAAAACCCAGCGAGAATCACTGTTCAGACGGTACCTGGACTCACCTGTGAACACAACCTGGGACCACTGTTCCAATGACGATGTGCTGTGTTCTTGACACCAGGCCTTACGGGCTCTTCTGTGACCAGGGGTCAGTGGAATGCACCTTACAGGTCTCCAGGCGAATAAACCATGTCTGTTCAGTCGTCTGTAGACTGTGCGTCTGGAGACAACTGTTCCACTGGCTGCAGTAAGGCCCCGAGCAAGGCTACCAGCAGTACTCCGTGGCCGTCTGCGGACACTGATGGTGAGATATCGGTCTGCTTGTGGTGTTGTACACTGTGGACGTCCCATACTGTAGCACCCAGACACGTTTCCTGTCTGCTGGAATGGTTGCCATAATCTTGAGATCACATTTTGTGGCACACGGATGTCCCGTGCTACGACCTGCTGCGTTTGACCAGCCTTCAGTAGCCCTAGTATTCTACTCCTCTTGTCATCAATACGTTTTCTTTGAGCCATTTTCAACACACAGTCACCATTAACACGTCTGAAAACGTCTGCACACTTACTCGCTGCATCGTGCTCTGACATGCACCAACACACCTTTGCATGCGTGGACTGCTGCCAGCGTCACCGTGCAATGACCGCAGGTCAAATGCACCGCATGGTCATACCTCGAGGTGATTTAAACCCTCAAACCGCTCACCAGAGCGTTGTGTCGCCATGTTTCAGCATTATCCTTAATTTATGAGCGTGACTGTACGTACAGGGTTCGCTAGCCCGAGAGAGAGGCAAAAAGTTTGAGGATTGGCGGTAGCGTCGCGACAAGAGGTAGCCATGAGGTCCGAGTGGCCGAGGCCACGAGCTGCAGAAGGAACACCTGTGCAGATCGAAGATACCGGAGTACTTCACCAGGGTCAGTGTCGACTACCAGCAGTGGGCCGACATCCCGTCGGTTGGTTGGCAACATTCGTGTCGGACGACCGCTCGTGGCCTGGCTGCCCTCTTCTACCTAGCTTTCATCGGCACCACCCCGTAACTTCTGCGACGCACCGTGATACATGGAACTGCTTGCTGATAATGGGGAGTAACATTCAGTAATCCTCATGGTGATTTGTTTCATTGTCCACCTGCCCTACTTATTTTTTTCTGTTTTGTACCCGAACCTCAGAGCTTTACTCGGTCGGATCTTTGGTCGTGATTATAGGCAGTGGTTTTGTACTAAGACACTAGTTGTCTTTTGAAAATTTGTCCTGCTATAATATGACATTTCCTTTCAGGTTTGTACCCGATCATTAATGTTCTAATTAATTAGCTCTTTGTCGTCAATATAGCCATAACAATTGCAGTAAGGCACAGGTTGCTGTTACACAAAGTGGGACCTTGTGGTTAGATTTAGCTGTTATCTGGTTACAGTCATTTCACGTTTTAGGTGCCTGACTACCTCATAGTCCACGGAAGCGTGGATGCACAATAGGTCGATGTGATCCGTTGTCGCCGGCCTGAGTAACCGAGCGGTTTTAGGAGCTCCAGTCTGGATCCGCGCGACCGCTACGGTCGCACGTTCGAAACCTGCCTCGGGCATGGATGTGTATGATGTCCTTAGGTTAGTTAGGTTTAAGTAGTTTTCAGGTCTAGGGGACTGATGACCACAGATGTTAAGTCCCATAGTGCTCAGAGCCATTTGAACCATTTTTTTGTTCTGTAGTCTGCAAGTAATGACGCTGAGCCGCGTCGGGAGGATTTCAGTATAATCGAGGGATTTCATTATCATCGAACGTCTTCAGGGGAAGCCCATTTTTGCTGCCATGCAATTTCGAGGCGCCATGACCTCGCCCTGGAACCTTGGAACTTGTGTTCCGGCGGTGTATGTCTTCACATGCGCTGTAGAGATATGTGGAATGAAGGTCATCTTGACATATCGAGCTCTTAGTAGACACAGTTTTGGTAATTGTAGTCTGTGTTAATGATTAGTTTTTCAAGTAATTGCTTGTGTGAGGGACATTTCGAACCGCCTGCTTTGTTGCCAGTACGGTTATGCAACCAACTGCCTTTTCAGCGCAATCGGTTTGGATCTGTACCGGTTTGGCACATTTGTAGCAGACTGTTGAGGGCCTCTCCTGCTGCGCTTAGCTGGGTGTCCTAAGACATGGCAAGGGTAGCATTTCAGCACCCTTATGAAGATTTTTATTCTAAGTGCTTCGAAATCGATGTATACCGGTTCTATTTGCATACGGACATACGATACTCGAGGGCTAACGCTTGGTTTTCGATCCTGTTTTAATCTTAAGCTTCACTTCTTCGTCAAACATTTCTTTGGATACGTCCTTACTGAGGTTAATCTCGCACCGTTTCTCCACGAAATCATTGCCCAAAATGGACGAGGGGACGTTGTGAATAACTATTAATGATCTTCTTTTTTGTGGGGGGGATTCCTCTTATTTGATGCCCTTTAGCTGCGATGTTCTCTCTGCGATTTTCATGGCATCTGTCTTCACCTCGGTTTAGATTATCACGTTGTTTGTTGTTGATCTGATGCCCTTTATTTTCATTTCGTCTTGACGGGAATTAATCGTTTTAGTCAATGAACCCTGTACCGCCCTTCTTTGCTGATTGCCTGTTGTCTTAAGTAACAGAACACCTGTTTTCTTTGCCTTTACTCTTTCAGTTTTACAAACAACTTCGATTTTCGGTTTCGTGACACTAGGAGCAGATTCTACAGCAGCATACTTTGAGTCATTTGTCATTTCCGTTAAGAGTTTGTAATTCTCTTCCTTCAGTTCGATTATTTCCGCTTTTAGTTCGGCAAATCTGAATGCTGCATCAGTCGCATTGCTGACGGCAACTTCCTTTCTTAGTCTTTCAGTTTCACTCTTAATTCCTCATTGTTACCTGTGAGTTTGGCCCGAGCAAGAGCAAGCGTCCAAATTTGTCTAACAGGTGCTACGATTGTTGAGGATACCCTTCTTTGTTTTAATTCACGTTGGAAGTCTGCGAGAATATCATCAACAGTTTCTTTTAGTTTTCTGTCCAAGCTTGATCGTCTCGGCATAGCCTCCCCTCTCTTGGCAGTTGCTCTCATCGGTGTATTGTTCCCGCCGTCTGACGTCTGCGTTATTTTCATACCCGGGAATCGGCTTGTTCCATCACTATCTGCAGCAGTTGCTGCCAGCTTAAACCAATTTACTAGCTCCAGTGTCTGCGTATTAGTTCGGATGTGGAGCTAAACTTATTGGAGAGTCTATTGCTTATGTCCCTAATACCTCACTGTGTGACGTAAAGACAGCTCAAACCAGACAGAAATCGCTGAGCAACAGCGACCTTATGACACTTGCTGCTGTAGTGCACAAACACAATCATTAAACAGTCACTTGCTGGTTGAGAATACTTGCATGCAACTTTTCGCAGGCTACCCCTCAACGTCATGTAGTAGACGGAGTCAGTAGGAGGGCAAAAAGGGTGTCGCCTCTCTCCATTGTTGCAAAATTTATTAAAGATGACGAATCCAAGATGGCAGCAATAGATATGGCAACGTCGCCATGACGTCATGGTGGGAAGTTGGAATTTTCACAGGAAAATAGGTCAATTGGATCACCTCCACTAACCAGACCCCCTTCTCCCTCCCATAGAAAATGGTGGATGTTGAAATTCCAGCAGGATAATGTAACACACCACGGCTACCTCCACTAACCTAAGAAAATGGCGGGGAAAAAAGGGCACTTGGGCTACTTTCACTAACCTAAGTCATTCAACCATCACCTCTTCCTAGGAATTGGTGGGGGAAAGCACAGTCGGTGCCAGGCTGCTGAATGGGATGGACATAAGTCTTTATTTTGGATGCAGTGTTCATTTAAACAATTTGAGGCAGTAACTCCATCCAGTGTGTTCACTACGTGGTCAGGAGTCCAACTGACCTAGTACGCAGTATTGCCACCAGAGGGCGCCATCGTCACTCCCGTGACATAATCCAAGATGGCGGTTTGGGAGAAAAATGGCGGGAAAAGGACTCAGCCCGTGCTGGGTTGCTGGAGAGAGGAAGGAGTGTTATTTAGTTATTTTTGGAACAATTTATTTAGGGACGGATTTCATGTCGTTTATTTATTACACTGATACAAAACACTCGACGTGTTTGGAGTCACAATACATAGCCTACAGACCTGTAAACTTCTGAAAACCACCTAAATAATGCAGTACACTGATCTGGAGACATGAAAACAACTCGTAAATTATCAAAATAACCCTTGTAAAATGCTTAGCAGACACACTCACAACACCTAAACAGCCGAAAATAATGTAGTGCACAAACATTCAGTGCACATAAAAAAAGTTTTCGAACTTTCTTCAACTGCAGCATATCAAAGGCTCCAACGTGCACATATGCCGACGACGCCTTGAGCCTACACTGGACAGACAAGCACAGGGGTGCGAGCTATTGCTCTCAGGCTGCTATCACCTACAACCAGCAGGTAAAAGTTGGGTCTGTTTTTGGGTATATAGTTAGAGTTCTTCGAGTGTTATACTGACATCACATGTCTATGTAAATGAGAGTCAAGTCACGCTCTGGGCTGCATGTGCGTGTTTACCATTGCTGGAGCGGTACATCTCTACCTGTGAATACTGACGTCACAGGGCGCGCCATAGGAATCTGTTCCAATGCTTCCCAGAATAGCACAGGGGGCACTGATCCTAGCGATGCTAACGAGACATGCGAGCTGCGTCTACACATGCACGCATGTTTACCTGCCCAGCGTGGCTGACGCATCGCTGCGAAATGTTAGCTTAGTGACTCACCTTCTCAGGGGCATCTGAAAGGTTCTCAGTGTTACACTGACGTCACACGGCTATGTAAATAAGAGCCAAGTCGACCTCTCGGAAATTTTAAGGTGTTGCAGAAATAGTTAACGGTCGCTTTTATAAGAGTTTTTTGGTGTCTCAGCTTGTCTGCATGGAAATTCTGTTCCTAACAGGACCTGTTAACGAAAATAGCCCAGTATAACACCGATTGCATTCTTCCTGATGGTCCTAATGAGGCATCACGTGTTACTCTTCCCAGCAATCCTAATATCCTGCTTTGAACTTACGTCTGAGATACGGTAAACTTCTCACCACTAAAAGCCATCATCATGTATGTGCATGCTTGCGAAAACACCGTTAATCATAAAAGCAATCTTGTTCTCTGTAGAGAGAGGGAGACAGTCGATGGTTGCATCAAGCCCTTCCAGAAATAGTGACGTTCAACAAAACCTCTCATCGGCAGTATATTCTAATGAAGCTCTTTCATTGGTCGGCTCGGTCTATAAACCCACAACCAACCTCCATTGTCCTCAGTCTGCAGCTGTCCGCCCTTTCTACGTTCCGTCGTATCTGTGTGTACTGGTTCTTTTCTCTCTGCAAGATGAAGAGAGGTGGCTGCAGCAATGCTTCAGAGTGCAGCAGCAAGAGGCGTAGAATTCTGGAGACAGGATTACCAAGTGAGTAAATAATTTCTATTTTGAGTGTATGTTAAATTCGTCTTATTAATTATGTCTTCTTGTTATAGTATAAGTCCAGGATCTTATCTTGGAGTGTGAGGAGAAATAGGAGGGGGCTGGACCGTACAAGATTCTCGAAGTCCAGCCTCCTGTGTTGGGTTCACAGCCAGAATTGCCATGTGAGTATGCTCACTTGATGCAAATGCAAATTGAGCTGGAGGCAGAGCTGGGGGCTGAAAAGAACTATCCACTGCAGCTGCAGCAACACTCCGTGGAACATCCTCCAGCTGTGGATAATCAACAACAACACTTATGTAAGTATAGAAAAAATTTACCCCTGTGTGATCTTTCTGCGTAACTTGACATTCAAAATAAATAAAATTACGTCTCGTCGTGTTAAAGGAAGAGCTCTAAAGAAGGAGTTCGGCTTGCTGGACAGGCAGCTGGAGGCTTTTCATCAGCAGATTCAGGAACAGCCTCCAGAAAATAATGAGATGCCCGAGCAGCATACTTTTAAGCTGAAAAAAGATCACGTTTGTATGTGCCTCTAGATGTAATAGAGTAGTTTAGGAACTTTTTCTCTAACAAATCGATTCATATATCCTGTTTGTTGTTGTTGTTGTTGTTGTTGTTGTAGGAAAGACAGACCAATTGCCGGATTCTGACAAGGACGATGACATACCCAAACGGGTCAGGCGTTCAGATCTGGTACTATGAGATGATGATGATGACTTTTTTGGAGTCGCCCGATGAAGTGGAGTCAGAGCGAAAAAGGTAGTTGCTCACTCTGCTTATAACCTTGTGATCGTCAGAATTCTTCCTTTCACCGTGCCAGCGATGCACTTAACTATTATTTATTTCATCTCTTCTTCTACAGCGGTCACGTCTCAGCAGCCTCAACTCAGTATGGCGTGCATATCGGTGGCGGCAAAACCTTCTTCCTCATCAAAGCACTTCCAAGGATCCGGTACTTGTTACCTTGTATGCCTACTGAGGAAAACAAAGTCACAAAGTTCAAGAATGCTCACCACGTGGAACGATGCCTGTTTGTAGTGTACGCCGACTTTGAATGTCTCCTCGCTCCTGTGACCCACTGTAAAGGTAACCCTACAGTCTTAAAACACCACCTTTACAGAAAAATACGTACCATATGCGCCAGTATACCAAATTGTATCGTCCTATGATTCCAGTCTTAACTGCTACAAATCTTATGTCGGGGATAATCCTGTGGTTTTGCTGCTCACTGGGCTCGAAAAACTTTCACAGAAGGTTAATAATCTCTACAGCGACAACGTTCCTATGACCAAATTGAAGGAAAGTGAAGATTTGTACATTAACACGGTTGATTGTCATATTTGTGGGCTGCCGTTAGAAAGAAAAGCTGAAACTACTCTTATGGAAAAGTGTCATCTAATGGGGAAGTTACGTGTGTGCAATTTGAAGTATCAGATACCAAGACATATACACTTTTTCTTCAGTAATTTAAGCATGCATGACGCTTACTTTCTAGTTGAGCACTTGGTTGCTTTCGGTTGGGAGAAAAATCAGGTCAGTGTCCAGTCTCCAAACGAATGACGCCATGCTCCACTTCCTTGTTACGCTACGTTTTATGCAGGCACAACTGCAGAAACTAGTTGAAACTCTACCTCAGGAGGACTTGCAGATCACTCGAGCTGCATTTCCTGACAAGGTAAAGTTTCAGCTTGTAACTAGAAAGGGGGTTTTCCGACATGAGTATGTGGATAGTATCGCGAAACTCAACAAAACGAGGCTACCCGACAGAACTGCATTCTCCAGCAACCTTACTGGCTATGCCATCAATGATCCAGAGTATGAGTATGCCATGAATGTCTGGCGGGAATTCACTATTTCCACTTTAGCAGAGTATGCACGGCCTTATATGGACACAGACGTGTGTTCGCTGGCGGACATTTTCGAGAAATTCTGGAGTTTATGCACGACCACATATTCTCTGGGTCCTGTCTTTTATTACATGGCGCCTGGGTTGTCTTGGGACAAAATGTCCAAGAAAACGAAGTGCAGCATTGAATTGTTGACTGATGCTGACATGCTTCTTTTCTCTGAGTGAGGGATCTGTGGGGGACTTTGCCAAGGTGTCCGTAGGCATGCGAAGGCAAATAACCCATGGATGGGTGATAGGTTCGACGCATCCCTTGATTCGAGTTACATAATATACTGGGACATAAATAATTTATATGGGCACACCATGCAGCAATCACTGCCGATTGGTGAGTATTGATGGGTGCCCGAAGACGGATGCAAGGGATTAGGTGGGGGGTATGGCAGCTGATTCAGAGGTAGGGTATGTTGTGGGGGCAGAACTCTCATACTGTATTAGTTTGCATGATACGCACATTGATTTGCCGCTGTATCCAGAGCAACTAGTTCCACAAGCAGCTCCACGGCAAAACTGATGACAACACTGGGGTATAAGGGGAGATAAATTATTCATTGTCGTCATCTGCAGGATTGTCTCAGCTTGGGTATGGAGCCGGTTAGAATCCCTCAGGCTATCTCCTTCAAGCAGTCCCCCTGGTTAAAGGAATATATTGAATTGAATAAGAGACAGAATGCTTCCGCGATGTGTGACAGTGAGAAAGATTTTTATAAATTAATGAATAATTCAGTTTTTGGTAAAACAATGGAGATTTGAGGGAACGACGTGAAATTTTGATCAACACCGAATGGGATGGGCATTATGGCGTAAGAAAATGCATTGCTAGACCGAATTTTAAATGGGTCACTAAATTCAATAAGAACTTTGTTGCTGTGGAGATGGTGAAGACTGCAGTAGAGTTTATAACACCTATTTATGTGGGGATGTGCATACAAGACCTATCCAAACTCCACATGTACCACTTTCATTATGAGTTTGGGAAAACTCATTTCGCAGATCATAAATTACTTTATATGGATACAGATAGCTTCATCTATTGGGTGAAGAACTGCAATCCATTTGAAGTAATGAGGTGCCACAGTAATGAATTCGACACATCCACATACGCTACCAATAATCATTATGGTATTCTTTCACAGAGCAAGAAGGTTATCAGTCTTATGAAGGATGAGGCAAATGAATTGCCGATTGGGGAAATTTGTAGGTCTAGACTCAAAAATGTATGCATATTGCACTTTGGAAGGTGACACCCAGAGGCCGGCCAAGGTTGTGCGTTGCATGGCATCAAGAGCCCTCTCTATCGAGGACTATTTGCGGTGCCTGTGTCTGCCCCCATTAGCTGAGTGGTCAGCATGGCGGAATGTCACGCCAAGGGGGCCGGATTTGATTCCTGGCTGGGACAGGAGATTTTCTCCACTCAGGGAGTGGGTGTTGTGTTGCCCTCATATTCATTTCATCCCAATGTCTGACGCACAAGTCGCCCAATGTGGCGTCAAATGTAATAAGTACTAGGGCGGCCGAACTTCTCCGAAGGGGGGACTCCTGGCCAACGATGCCATACGCTCATTTCCATTTCATGTGGTGCCTGTACAGTGGTGTTCGCGATGCTGCACTGCAGACGCCGCATACGGTATGGCTGACCAGTATCTGATCGAGAGGACACGAGGTGTACGCTGTGCTGCAATCTAAAATCAGTCTGTTGCCTCATGACTATAAAAGGGTCATTTGTGATGACAGGACTGAAACTCTTCCGTACTCACACTACTCACTTGTAGCGAGAAAAGGAGTGGGGTACTCTGATGGTGTGTGAGAGAGAGGAAGAGAGAGATACAGAGAGAGAGAGAGAGAGAGAGAGAGAGAGAGAGAGAGAAGAGAGACAGAGAGAGAGAGAGAGAGAGGGAGAGTCTGCAGAGTAGTAATATAACCATCCTATCATAGGGTAAGTAATTTTGCGTGTGTGTGTGTGTGTGTGTGTGTGTGTGTGTGTGTGTGTGTGTGTGTGTGTGTGTGTGTGTGTGTATGTGAGTGCATCATGTAAATATTTACGTGTACTATGTACATGCGTATATACATACAAATAGAGCATGTGTGGAAAAAAAGAATGAAAAGAAGAGATAAAAGTATATACAAGCACAGCATGTGTGTGAAAGAAGAAAATTTAAAACGAAGGATTAACAAAAAAAAATATTCAAAAGCATAAATAGAAAATAATATTTGTATACTGATTTATTTGTTCACACACAAGGTATGTGTAGCCTGTAAATACACAGGGTGAGTCACGTAAGACGTAACACCCCCATTATTCTGGGAGCGATTGCACGTATTGACAAGTGGTGTTCGGCGAATCGTAGCCGACTATGGGGCACATACTTTGGTACATGCACAATAATCACAACGTTTATATTGACCGAGAAAATGTGGCAAGTACATGTTTTTTAAATGGGACGCTATACTTTTTTTACAATCATTCGAACGCTCTGGAAAAGACGCGTATAGTAATGTAACACATTTTACTATTGTGATTCAAACTTCGCTTAAAAGATGCTGGGAAATATTGTACGACTGAATGTCGAGGCGATCGGAAGCGGCTGGAGACTGTAAACACACTTCGCGCGACCCGAGGGTCGAGTTGCCGTGCTCTATGCAGCATGCACGGCCTACTCTACGTAGGTAAATCCTCATCCGCCCTCTTTTAAGCAAAGTTTGAATCACAATAGCAACATGCGTTACATCACTATACACGTATTTTCCAGAGCGTTCGAATGATGGTAAAAAAAATATAGCATGCCATTTAAAAAACATATACTTGCCTCATTATCTCGGATAATATAAACGTTGTGATTATTGTGCGTTACCAACGTATGTGCCCCATAGTCCGCTATGATTCGCCGAAAACCGCATGCCGATACGTGCAATCGCCCCCCAGAATAATGGGGGTGTTACGTCTTACGTGACTCACCCTGCATATATCTACGACATAAATCTCAAGTAACAGCCTGGTGTGAGTGTGCAAAGGACACAACATTTCGGCAGTCAACTTTGTTTCCATCATTAATTGTGCTGATGTACTGCCAAGGGATGTCAAGTGTGAGGTATATATCAGATTCTCCCTCCCCCTCCTTCGGGCGCTCCCTTGGCTGTCCTTGCCGCAGGACCTCCCTCGGCTGTCCATTCCAGTGTTCGACACCCAGCTTGTGACCCTGTGTCTGGGTGTTCTCTCTTAAGTCCGCGCCCAGGGAGGATTGCCGGTGGTGTTTTGGAGGTTCCTCCCCCTGCCCTCAAAGTCCGTTCATTCTGGGATATACCATGCCAATGTGGCGAGGAATACATAGGTCAGACAATTCACACCATTAAAAACCGATGCTGTGAACACCAATGGCACATGAGACTGTAACAGCCTGATAATTCTGCAATCGTCAAGCATTGCCTGTCAGAACTTCACGGCATGGATTATGACAATACCAAGGTCCTAACGCAGACTTCGAAATATTGGGACTGTATCATCAAAGAAGCTATAGAGATCAGAGTAGAAAAGCCTGAACTGAATCGTGACAGCGGCTATTCTCGTAACTAAGGTGGGGAACCAGCCATTACCTAGATTAAGGAGAAGACAGAAATATCCCAGAATGTACTGACTTCGAGAGCAGGGACAAACGCCGCTGGCAAACCTCCCTGGGCGCGGACCTACAATAGAACACCCAGATTTGGGTCCACAAGCCGGGCGTCGAACGCCAGCGCTGACAGCTGAGAGAGCACACATGGCACAGACGGCGGAGGGAGCGCCCGAGGGAGGGGCAATCTGGTATCTACCTCACACCTGCTGTCCCTTTGCGGTACATCAGCACACCTGATGATCGCAACAAGGTCGACTGCCGAAATATTGTGTCCTTTGTACACTCACACCAGTCTGTTCCCCCGGGATACCTTCCATCATGAAATATGCATGAAGAAATTGAAGAATAACAAATATATTCATATCTACACTCCATGTGCATCTTGTAATTAGAATACCTTTTAAGTTTTTCACCTGCCGCTGGCCATCCAAGTCAGATTTTAAGTATATAGTTCACAGTCCATCAGAATTTTTATTGTAAAAACCTTTGCTATTGGGGGCTGTAGAAATTAGATTCTAAGTGTGTACAGTCCATCAGAATTATTGTAAAAGCTATGTTACTGGGGCTGTGGAATTTAGTTGTAGTAAAGAAAGTATATCCACATTAGTTTTTAGCGTAGATTTATATAAAAAAATTCTGACCAGTGTTACTGTTTTTGCGTGCACGTTAAAAGGTTTCTGCACTGGAATAGCAGAGTCAGTTTGTACCTAAAAAATACTATATTGTACCTCAAAAACTACATTGTTCCGCAAGAAATATATTGTATCTCAAGAACTATATTGTATTTGTGTGAACTGAATAAACGAGGAAAAAATTTAGTCACCATACGTTTTTGTTGTTGTTATTTACAAAAACCCTATCCCCTATTGTATTATGTATGTATACGTTTATAAAGGCTGTGCAGGTCACACATTACATTAGTTTTGCTGAAGATGAGTGCTATTATGGAGGTGAAGTATAAGATGAAACTTAACAAAATATGTAGAATGGTGCATGGAATTAAACCTATCATGGAGACGAATTGGGTTATATGAGCAGGAGGCACGTGACCGTGTCCATTTCCAAACATATATAGCAAACATGTATAAAATTACATCTCCTGTGCTTGAAGAATACCACAGACATAGCATGTGGTTAAAACTGTACACTGTAAAAGTGGGAACAGCATTGAAAAAAAAAAAAAGGAAGCATATGTTGTGAGGTAAAAATTCATTTATGTCTATTAGTCTTGCTGTTCAAAATGGTTCAAATGGCTCTGAGCCCTATGCGACTTAACTTCTGAGGTCATCAGTCGCCTAGAACTTAGAATTAATTAAACCTAACTAACCTAAGGATATCACACATATCCATACCCGAGGCAGGATTCGAACCTGCGACCGTAGTGGTCGCTCGGCTCCAGACTGTAGCGCCCAGAACCGCACGGCCACTCCGGCCGGCAGTCTTGCTGTGTCTGCTTATGAAAATGTAATATTACTTTTAAGTTAGTCTTCAAGCTGCTATTGAACTGGGGCGTCGCAGCCAGTTGCAGCGGTTACGTTTGCTTCATATAGGGGCCGCTGCTGTTGCATTGTCGTCCTGGAAAGGGGTCGGTCAGTGTACGATTGGCTGATGTCTTCTCAACGCCATCTCTTCTCTATCGTTTATGGCTTGAGTGTCGGCGCTTGGCTTTACGCCGTAACATTTCCTATTATCTATCATCATATCTTCTTAAAATTTGAATATTTTGCCAGTTGTTCTTTCGATTTCCAAAGTACTTCCATTGTAACTACTGTAAACAATAATTGCTGTTTGTAATATGGAATATGTTTTGTAATACACACGAAAAGCTGTAAAATGAAATACCTGTTATAAAATGTGAGGCAACAGATCTGCAAATGAGCAAAAACTCAAATTCAAATTCGAATTACTGTCTCGTCAATTGGCTTGTAAAGAAAAACGACCATTTCTATCCTGAATCGTTGTTGGTGACGAGAAATGGTTTTTTTATGTTAACATAAGGAAAAGAAAGGAATGGCTGAGCCGATACAGATCAGCAACTCCCTGTACAAACACTGACGCGCATCCATAGAAGATAATGTTATGCATCTGATGGAACAGCGATGGCGTGGTCTACTATGAATTGGTTTTCCGAGATGTAACCATCACTGCTGACATTTATTGTCAACAACTGGGAAGTCTTGAAGACGCAATCCAAGAACAACGACCAGAAAGACTGAAATAATGCTACTTCACGACAACGCATTCAGTTAGACTGCAAAAAAACATTATACATGAGCTGAGTTGGAAAATTTTCCACAACCACCTTATTCACCTGATCTTGCGCCCTCAAATTTACACCTTTCCCACTCTCTATCCAGCAACCGCCAAGAAACTTCCTTTCCGGTTTAAAATGCGCTCCGAACATGTCTCGACGAGTTCTTCGCCTCAAAAGCACTTGCTTTCTACAGTAGCGGACCACAGCGTTGGCAGACTGCTGTAAATAGTGAATGTGAACATATTATTGATGACTTAAATCTCTGTTATGACTATCTGTTATGTATAAACTTATGGAAAAACGACACGAACTTAAGCACGAACCCAATATTTAAAACGTTACCTCATTTGTAAAGTAACCACACGGTTGATACTGTTTCATCCATGGTAGTTCCATTCCTTAAAGAGTAAGGGGTGGGGACATTAAAGGTTATTTTCCAATCTGGAACTTTTTAATTAAAGCATGACTGCTTAACTCTAAAGGCAATTTTGTTTGGAGGTGAGACTGAAAATACGCTTCCGCAGCAGCTCTGCTACGGACAAGCCGCTACGCAATCTGGCCATTTGTGTGTTCGTTCGATTGCCAGCGTAATCCGAACGGGGTCACACCCGTCATTTGCTCGATCCGTAACCGGGATTGGTTCGCACGAGCGTCCTACGGGCGGTCACCACAAATGGCCCGCCGGTTGCCACACACTGGCAATTATCTGGAACCTGACGTTGTCCTAATTTGCGGTCACTCTCAGGTGTTCCTTTTGTTTCACACGTAATCGTGCTGGTAATCCCAGATAACTGAATGACAAGGTGTATTAAAACAGAACAGCAGTACTGTTTTAAGCCAGACAAGATGAGTTTCACAAACTATATAGCTGTTGTATTAAAAACCAGAAGCAGTAGGGAACAGCGGTTACACAGGGTGTTAAAAATGTGTCGAGCTTTTCGAGAGTTTGCAATTCTCATGAAAATAAGTAAAACATACCATAAAAACATGGAATCGAAAATGTAAACTTTGAGATATCTGACTACTTGTCATTTTAAAGCATTAACATTATATCTCTTTATGATTCTCGTATATAAGAGGTGCACTGTATGACGTCTATTGACAGCAGCGCATCCATGTGTCCTTCGGCGTAAGGAATCAGGCACTCTTTGAAGTACAGCAATATTGTTCACCAAGTTACACCGACCTAAGAAAAAGAAGTCTGGTACCTTACTTCTGTTGCTAATCATTGTACACTGATTCCCGGATTTTCGTCTACTAAATATACCACATGCTCCTCAGTCTTAGGCGTGAGGTCTTTCACTGATAACCTCTCGGGGTACTAGAGAACCCATGTCTGCAAGACGCTGAAGTAGTCGTTTTCCTCGAGGGCGGGTGTTTATCAGAGACAAGTGCATCGTCAGTACTGCCTCAGCGAAGTGTGATAGGGTCGCTCTTGTTTTGTTTTTCATTTTCTTCTTCTTCCTTCCTTCGTAGGGTAAAGCTGTTGTATTCTGCACGCGTCTTTGAGGGAGTCACTCTATCTTTTCTTTGGACAGTCTATATTTCTTTTATCAGCTGGTAATTTATTCTCCTTCGCAATCTTCCAATCATCAATCTTGCCTATGCGTTTCGTAACACTCATGCTATCTCTTATATACTTGCTCATTAACCGAGTGCAATTTACATTCTTTTCTGATACTTCCACTTTTCTCTTTATCTATCAGTTTCTTCCCTGCAGTCTTGAGAAAATTTTCATTTGTGTGATTTCTTCTGTTTTTTTGTGTGTCAGGTCTTGTCGCAGCTATCTTTGTCACAATTTGCCTCTTTATTGGTCTCTCTATGTTCTTGCCTTGGCATCGTATCCTAAATGTTGGTTTTTCCCGATTAAATCATTCTGTCGTGTTTGTTTTCGTTACTTGTCGTCTAACCTCCACTTCGACATGTTCGCTGCTGGACAGTTCAGTACCAATGTGTTTAAATGTCGTTACCTGGTAGAGTAACTTATCCATCCACTTCAAGGTTGCATTTAATTGATTCTACGGATATGATATCTGCAGGTTAACTTCACTGTTTTCTAGCAGACCTGCATCGTCAGTGTAGCAAATGACTTTTATTTCTTTGTCCCCAATTCTAAAGCCACTACCACCAAATACCTTCTCCATAACTTCTTGTACCATCACTTCGTCTATGACTACATTAAAAAGCAGAGGCCTCAAATAGTCTCCAAGTAGATTAGCACTATTGATTACCATTCGGTTGGTTAACCTGGAAATACGTTCCACATGAATAAAGTTCTTCTTATAAATGTCTAGAATTGTTTTGTTAGGCTGGAAGAGACGTCCAGATTATAAAGCAGGTTTACATATCTGATAACCGAATCATGTCGAAAGTCTCCTGGTCGTCTATAAAACAAAGATAAGATGGTCTGTTGTATTTGCTGGACTTCTCTGCAACCAATCCAAGAATGAACACTGCGCCTGTGTAAGACTTTCCCATCCATAAACCCTAATGCTTATCTTCAAAGGTTGTAATATTTCTCTGTTTCATTTGTTATTATTTTTTATGAGTTTATGAAATGAACTGAATAGATTTATCCCTCTCTAATTGGACGTGTATTTGGTCTCCTTCCTCTTAGATGGGAATGGTAATACTAGTTGTCTATTTATTTGAAATTTTATTTAGTTTCTTTTCATTTATTTTTTGATATTTCTTGTCTAACGCTTTCATCACAGTTTACCTGTACGCTGCTGTCTGACATCTTTCCACTTACTAGTAGTCTTTTATCTCCAAACAACTCTGTTTAACCCAAGATTTTTCATTTATGCAGCTACTACCAAAATTTCATTTAATTCTTTCCTCTACTGTCTTACCGGTTTCAAAATTTGTTTCTGCACCCCATGGAAGTCACGTTCTATATTTTTAGAAAAGATTTCCCACTGTTCCATATCGATGTGGCGCACTTACGATTTTGTCTCCTTACGAAATCTTTGTAATCTTCACAAGACCCTTGTGTTTTGAATGTTTTGTATTTAAAGCAGGCACACCTTTTTCATTCATTTTTTGACCTCTCTGCGAAATCATGGTCTTTGTCTTCCTCTCATTCTTTACAGCTCATGTGCCTAAATTTTCTTGAGCTGCTACTTCAATAATTTCTTTGGTATTCTCTCAAACCTGATCTACAATTATATGTATTAATGGCATTTTCTTAAATAGTTTCTCTGCTAAACGGTTCCAGAATAATTTTTTGTAGATTCATTCCTTGGTGTAGATGTTAAATTCCTCCTTTAATGTAGATTATTCAGCATTCTTGTTCTTTCCTACACGCAGTTTTTTGCCGTGATTAGGCTGTGATGACCCTCTACTCTGACAGATTTTAGAGACCCAAAGTCTGGTACTGACTGGGGATGGCTGTTCCTGTTTTAAAAAAAAAGTTATCTGTTGTTGATTTATAACCACTTGTCTTCTGAAAAATGCATTTATACTGATCTTTACGGTGACAAAAGATATTTATTTCTAGCTCGTCGTCTAAGTATAGAATGGTCATAGTTTCATGATTATCGTTTAGAATTTCATTACATCGTTGCTTAATGCCAGGGATGACCCTGTTTCCAGTATGAGCACTACACTTCCCAATTATCACCGTTACGTTTGTTTGAAAGCATCAGGTAATTTCATGTATTCGCTCATAGAAGTCCCCTCATTCTGTTCTCGGCTTAAAATCATCTGGATGTACAAGAGATAATGTTCAATTTGTGGGAACCAGTTTCAGTTTCAGTAAAACTATTGTTTCAAAGATATATTTGCACTCTGAAATAAGATCTTTCTATTTATTGTGGATATGTATCCCTACTCCTGCATTCACTCTTGTCTCCTTCTCGAGTCCGTTGTAAAGGAATAGGTATCGGTCATATTCCTTCAGCCTTTTGCCTTCATTTTTCGTCTCTTGGATACTACATGCTGTGATTTCATGCTGTTTCTGGTCTTCTATTAGCTCCTGATTTCTATTACTAAAAGAGTTTACGTTCCATGTCCCAGTTCTCAGAAAATATTTATTTTTCCATGTCTTAAATGTCTTAAACATGTTTACAGCCTTGCTCGTCACATTTGTAATGCATCTTTTCAGGGGCACAGTACTAGTCTCTGGTGAAGCAATACACTGTTCTGCAAGGCAGTGGTTCTGGAGGTCTCGGCCTCGAGACCTAATACCGTTTGGTCTCTGTTGGTCCATCATGGACACGGGGCATGGGATGCTGAAGTAATTGTCATTGTCAATGAAATTCACTAACAGATGTGTAATTTAAGATGTTATTTTATTTTATTTTGAAGGCTACCAGTTTCAGCAATTCACTATGCCATCTTCAGGCCCCATATGCATCCCTCAAAAGAAACGAAAATGTCATATAGAATCATAAATCTGTGGGTGCCGTGTTGATATCTATCAAGTCCTCGAATGAAGCGCTGGTATAACGATTGAATTCACGACAAACACACAGATTTATGACTATATGACATTTTCATTTATTTCGAGAGATACATATGGGGCCTGATGCTGCCATAGTGAAATGCCGAAACATGTAGGCTTCAAAATAAAACGAAATAACATCTTAAATTACACGGCTGTTGGTGAATACAATATATATTGACAATTAATACGGTTTGGATTGACAAAGCGGGAACTGACCAAGAGAGGCCGACATGAAGGAAGGCAAAGGAGGCTGACACCAGTAAGGTATTTGGAAGTGATGTCAAACTCAGCTCACGGAGACAGGGGGTCACTACCCAGTGTTATTGTTCACTACATACATGTAAATGATCTGACGGAATAGAGCTCTTTGCTGGCGACGCTGTACTTTACGGGAAAAGTTACTATAGAAGGATACTGTATGACTTAGACGGAATTTCTAGTTCGTGTGATGAACGGCAGTCTGCTCGAATTGTAGAAAAAAGCAAGTTAATGTAGATAAGTAAATACTCTAAAGTTAGGAAAATGTACGTTAATGCGATAAATAGGAAAGACAATTACATAATGTTCGAATACAGTATTATTGGTGTATTGCTTGACACAATCACGCCGATTTCATGTCTAGACGTTGCAAAGCGATGTGCAATGAAACGATCACATAAGAATTTTAGTGGAGAAGGCGAGTGGTCTACTTTGATAGGGAGAATATTAGGAAAGCGCAGCTCATCTATGCAGTACTCTATGTATAAAGTACTACTATAACACATTCTTGGGTACTGCTCGAGTATTTAGGATCCCCCAGGCCAAATTAAAGGAAGTCATCCCAGCAATTCAGAGCCCTGTTGCTACATTTGTTACAGTTAGGTTCGCTCAATACATGCGCATTAGGAGGATGTTTCATGAGGTCAAATGGGAATCTCTGAAGTGAAGCCGATGTTCTTTTCGCGAAACACCTTCGGCAAAATTTAGAGAAACGGGATTTGAAGCGGAATGGACAATAGTTTTACTGTCGCTAACGTACATTTTGCGTGGCGTCTAAGAAGATAATTGGGGAAAGAAAGGTAAAGTGGCTAGGCTAAAAAAAAGGGTCCAGTGCCCATTTGATGACTTTAACAGTGCTGCTTCCTACCGAGAAGTGGCCACACTAGCTGTAACCGACACCATTAGTGTTGTCTGTGACGTTGACGAAGGAAGTTTTCTCCGGCATCTTCCTATAAAAACATTTAGGTTTTCCAACAGTTTGATGTAACGTAAGCCACTTACATAACTTTACTTTAGTTGCTTCACTTGTAATGTAGAGCAATAGGTTTTTGCAATATCACTGTTAACACAATACCTTTCGGCTTACAAATATAAGGCACTGTCGTTTCCGTCGGTTATATTGTTCCGCGTGTGAGCCACTGACACAAACATGGGGTTCGGTCAGAAAAACTGGCCATATTCCCAACAATTCATTTTCAATCTGTCTGTCCCAATAAGCATTAGCTAATTCCTTCCTTATTCACAGTATAACAACTGGAATAAAAACATTAGCAATCATTTTACACACAAAACTAATATCTGTTTTACTGCTCTTCAGTAAGGGTTTGGAAGAGCTTCATGATGCCAAGAAAATATATCCAGAAAACGGAGCAAAAAACGTGGGACCCTGTTGCGATACAAAAGGTAGTTGAAGCAGTAAAGAATGATGATAATATGGCTTTTTCAGCAGCTACAATTCAGTATTCCAGGTAATACGCTAAAATGAAGAGTTCTAGGGAAAATAGAGGTGCAGCCGGCAGTAAAAGGTTACTGGTTACTTAAGGGCAGTGTTCAGCTAAGAACAAGAGCAAGAAATTCTTCATTTCGTTTTTGAAATAGGAAAGCAGTTTCATTGAATTACAGTGGATGCGACGATCACCATTCCAGTTGGCAGATCACGACAAAAAAACCATATCGTTTCAACAAAAATCCTGAAGTGGTAGGCAAAGGCTGGATGGATAAGATGTCAGAGCTGTAAACACTGCTCACATGAAGTACGCACTGTATGTGATCAGGACGATGACAACTTCACGACTGAATTTTTCACATGACTTAATATTATTTCTGAGTGGAGAAACAGTGAATGAATGAAATTGAAATAGTAACTGATAATTAATCGTTTATTTCTCTATTTATATCATTACGAATTGTTGACCTTTTGTGCTAAATTACGCCTACTGAGTCATACGTAACACAACTTCATGTACGTAGCACTTGTCGTCCTGGTACATTACATAAACTGCAGAAATTACAGTCACAGAACAATTTAGATATCCTATGTTCTTCTCTGTATTACTCGAAGAGTCGCGATTTCTTAAGGTCATTTCACACTGCTTCTCAGTTATTAAGGAACAGAGACATTGTTGGAGAGGAATAATCAAACGCAATAATGGACGATACGAAACACAACACATACATAACAGGAATGGAGTCGTATATTTACAACGAAAAATGGTATAGATTTCACCACGGTCTCATAGATCTTCTAGCGTAGACTCCAACAGTGGAGTGGTCGCATCTCAACCCGATGCGCAATCCCTGCGGACTGAGCGCCAATCCGCCGTAGATGCCGAGTAGCACTGATTGTATTATCGCTCTCACGAGCCCACTCAATCTGCCTGATTGGCTGCCGGCGGCCGAGATGGCAATCTCCTTCCTCATTGGCCCTCTCCATAAGGTGATGTCATCCAACGGCTGACTGACATCTACGGAAGGAGTGGGAATGTAGTATCGTTGGCTGCGGTGCCTTCATGAGATAGCCGTCGCTCTGTCTTGCCGAACGGCAGCGCCTGCTAATAATGCAGCTTGGGATGTCGTCTGTTGGGATTCGGGAGGATGTAACAGAAGCCAAGGTACAGACCCTGCTCACGTACCCATCTTGAACCATATTGGCACGTTAGACGTCTTGTTACATCAGCAACAAGATGTGGTGATGTCTCATCATGTATGGACCACATTCCCCAATATTGGGCAAGGGGAACGTCCTGAACCATTCCTGCAAGATACAGCTGCTGAAACCGAAGGTATGTGACCCTTAAACTGCGTCTTATAGAAATGGAAACTACAATCTCGTGTGAACACCGCTTCGTCTGTAATTAAAGCGTTACTAGCGAACCGAAAATTGACTGCAGCCTTTTGTTGCGCCCACTGACAAAAAATGGCTGTAGAACCAAACTTCCTTTCACTAACTGCATGACCTTGAGGTGGTAAGGGTACAGTGAACTGCTACGTAATATCCTCCGTACATTAGTGTGGCTTAGCACAGGCACGTTTACAGTTATTCTTCACGTTGAAGTGGAGACGTAGTAAGCGTTTAGAAGTGAATATCTCGAGATGCATGTTGTTGTTCATAACTAGTTACGTGAAGTAGGAATTTAGGAATCTATTGTTTCCCTTTTATTCAACTTATATTTTATTTAATTGCTGGACCGTCGAAACCAATAAGTGTTTTGCAGTAATAATCGGAATTCTTAAAGGTACTTCTGCTATCGTACTAATCATTTAAAGTCGTTAAATATAGTACTTTCAGATTTTATTTAATTGCAATCTTTCATTAATAAATTTCTATGTTACATTCAAAATTCGCAATTGCCGAGTGGTGGGAGCCTTCGACGATTCGATTCATGTGTATATTCATATTATATACTGTAGACTCAGCAGTATTTGGCTTGTAATGCGGCAACTACGTATCCCAGCCCCTAGACAACGAAACCAGCCAAAACTTTTAATATTTCAGCTCTGAGTCTGAGGGTATGTAGTTGAGGGCCTGCACATCTACTAAAGAACATAATTCCAGAAATCCCTGTCGTAAAGTATATATTATTTTAACATTAACTCGGCAGAACACGAGAATAAAATTTAAATAGGAAAAACTTCGTACTGTTCTGCAAAACAATACTTATTTGGTCAAGATCCATCTTTATCCTTCTTAGGTCAACTCAGTTTCGCTAACACAGATAAAGTGACCTGTGCCTTATACAGATAATATTTTCACAGAGGATATGAAAGATACTAAAATGATGATGTGAACGGTGTTTACATAGAAAAGCGCTACTTTTTTGTCAAACAGAAATAGTTATATTAACTAAAAAAGGAAACAATCAGTCTATTATTTGCAACCAACACTTAATTTAACAGAGGGAGAAAACAAAGCTGAGCTTGGCTGACAGTAGAATCCATTACAATGATTAATGCATTTGTTCCAGTAACAAGAACATCATACTGACCGTTGACACTGATAAATTTCAGCGCAATTGTAAACAATCTCCAATGTTTAGAATTCGCTGACCACATGTGTTACAAAGCAAACATTTATGTTTAATGCGCTAGCTATAGGAGTTTAAAGTGTTTAAACAATCATGGGCTTACCGCCACTGAGAAACGGTCATATTACGGGACCTACAGGAAATGAAAATACATAAAAAAGATACAGTTTGAGAATTTTATAAAACTATCGTAAAATTCGGCCCAGAATAAAGTAGTTTGCTTGCGAATGCCGTCCCACAAATTCAACAGCATTTTCTTACACGGAATTAAACAAGGAGTGAGAAATAATTAATCTTATCGAAGCATGCAGACAGATTCCCTGTTGGAACAGGTTGCTGTACGCAGATGGCATAGCCGTCAGTCTGGTCCAGTGTTGCGTATCTACAGTGTAGGTATTTGTAAGGGCAGCTAACACGTTATCATGCAGGGGATATTTCTCTGACACTGCATAGGGTCCTTGAAAAGTCTCGCACTGTTTCTCGCGGGCGAGTGATAATGAAATCTTCTGCACTACCATGTGTGAAACTCAACAGCGAGCTTGTGCCTTCAGTAAGAATACTTCACGGTCCCATCTCTCTCAAATTGTGTTGGAATGGTTTCAGAAGCACTCCTCGGAGATGATGATGCTTTTGTGCCTCCTTCACCAACCTCTTCCAATCTCCCTCCCATGACCTAAATCCTATTGAGTACATCTGGACATCTTTAGTCCAGATGTATGGGCTCTGGATCCAACTGCACGAACTATGGACGACGGTAGGGCGGGAAAGAATTGCAATGGTTACCCAAAATTTTTCGTTGCCAGTGGAGAACTTGGTCTGAAGCATCGTCGTTGATATCAGCGCTGGAGTAATGCTATAGGTAGTAGTCCAATTCGCATGTATCTGCTTTCAATTGGTTACTTTCTCCTCGTTGGTGTATATGAAAATGTATTGTACACAGAAATAAGTTGTTCTAGTATCAGACCAGTTCTTGATACAAAATTTGAAGGTATTACAATGTTTGCTAACTCACTCACTAGGCATGAAAAGATCCACTTCAGCTAACGTAAGTAAAACGTCAAATCAGAAACACCTTCAGCCATCTGTATTTACAATTTTACTTTATTTTTGCTACCAGTTTCTGTGTAGCACTGCGCCCTCTTCAGACCCCTTGAACGACGTATAGGAAGAATCTCACCTCTTGTACAATCGATATAGGGACCAGCATAGCGTCACTTGCGTCCGTAGAATTCCTATTAATAACACGATCCCTTTCTCAAGAATTAGCTCTGCAACTGATGAACACAGAGATCGCGTTGTTAAAAAGAAGTCTACGGATACGAGTGACTGTATGCTGGCCTCTATTGCGATTCTAAAAGATGTGGGATTTTTCCCATATGTCAGTCAGGGAGACTGAAGATGTTGTAGTGTTACGCCGAAACTGGTAGCAAACAGATAAGAAAATTGGAAATACAGACGGCTCAATTCGTTTATGATTTGACGTTTTATACTGAACAGCGGAGGTGCTACTATCATCCTGTATGAGGATGGACTTACAGAGACGTAACATAAGTAAGTTAATGCTTTTGAGTAGTGGAAAAGACAAGCACGAAAGATAAAATCATATAAGAACTGAATGAGATTGAAATGCGTAACTTCATAAGGCCTTACACTGTGTGCAGGTGTAATATCCACGACACTATGTTACAGTCACAAGATGTTAAAATGAACTAATTGTACAAACTTCAACAAATATTATCGCTACTACATATAAAAAAGACTGTATCGTGTAAAAATGACGATAATCATTTCATTATTTCTGTAATAATTTAATTTCTGTGTGAATTAAAACTGTTATCAGAGAACTACATTCATAGGCAACGACAGTTATAATTTTTTTGTTATCTGTGGTTCAGTTGTTCTTCCTGTGCTAACCGATGGACTGTTCGGACGTGAGACGTGTGAGGCCTGTAAAGAAAAACCCTGTAACTATGTATTGTTAATTATTATTTCCAAAATCGAGTCACTATTGTTTAGACGTGGATTTGTATTTATTTCAATTGTAATCCAATCTAATTAATGTTTATGAGTGTTAATTTTCAGCTCCGCATTTAGAAGCACAGCCATTAGCGCTAGTAACGTAAAGCGGAGATTACTAGTAGCTCGTATAAAAAATATGAAGTAATTTCATTTAAAATTATTAGTCGATTATTAGTGAATAATTTTAAATGGTAAAGAATAGAAAGCAAAATGCTTAAAAATTGTATCTAAATATATTAACTTGGTATAAAAGAAATCGAGAATAACAATAGTCAAATTGACTATCGTCTGTCTGCCGCCATCTTAGCAAAATTATCTCCGCGGCAGTTTCGAATCGAGAATTTTAACAAACAAAAATGTTGTTAGATATAAATGAATGGAAATAAATGTGCACCGGTGGTCCCGAATCTACTTTAATAGACAGAATTCAACTCAGATTGAATCTTTAAAAATAGTGCTCACAGCACGTTACGTAATATCAATTTCTTATTTGCCGATGTATGAAGCCTAATTATTTCGGACGATTTACATGAAATATTTTAATAGGAGACATACGTCAGTGTTGTGCGCGGGTAGTATTTTGTGACTAAATGTTCCTTTTGCTAGAGAAAGGTGCTTCAGTCTTAAGTAACAATTGTGTAAAATCTGAGAAATTATATGCAATTTAGTGCCACTGACACGACTTTACAGACAACATTTCTACACAACATCAAGTGGAGATTTCTTTAGCAGAGTGAGAAATATGAGCCGGGATAATCATGAAATGTTGGAACACGTGAGGCAATACTAACCTTACGACTTATCTTAGAAGAAAGATTAAGAAAAGGCAAACCTACGTTTCTAGCATTTGTAGACTTAGAGAAAGCTTTTGACAATGTTGACTGGAATACTCTCTTTCAAATTCCGAAGGTGGCAGGGGTAAAATACAGGGAGCGAAAGGCTATTTACAATTTGTACAGAAACCAGATGGCAGTTATAAGAGTCGAGGGGCATGAAAGGGAAGCAGTGGTTGGGAAAGGAGTGAGACAGGGTTGTAGCCTCTCCCCGATGTTATTCAATCTGTATATTGAGCAAGCAGTAAAGGAAACAAAAGAAAAATTCGGAGTAGGTATTAAAATTCATGGAGAAGAAGTAAAAACTTTGAGGTTCACCGATGACATCGTAGTTCTGTCAGAGACAGCAAAGGACTTGGAAGAGCAGTTGAACGGAATGGACAGTGTCTTGAAAGGAGGATATAAGATGCATATCAACAAAAGCAAAACGAGGATAATGGAATGTAGTCAAATTAAATCGGGTGATGCTGAGGGAATTAGATTAGGAAATGAGACACTTAAAGTAGTAAAGGTGTTTTGCTATTTAGGGAGTAAAATAACTGATGATGGTCGAAGTAGAGAGGATATAAAATGTAGACTGGCAATGGCAAGGAAAGCGTTTCTGAAGAAGAGAAATTTGTTAACATCGAGTATAGATTTAAGTGTCAGGAAGTCGTTTCTGAAAGTATTTGTATGGAGTGTAGCCTTGTATGGAAGTGAAACATGGACGATAACTAGTTTGGACAAAAAGAGAATAGAAGCTTTCGAAATGTGGTGCTACAGAAGAATGCTGAAGATAAGGTGGGTAGATCACGTAACTAATGAGGAGGTATTGAATAGGATTGGGGAGAAGAGGAGTTTGTGGCACAACTTGAGAAGAAGAAGGGATCGGTTGGTAGGACATGTTTTGAGGCATCAAGGGATCACAAATTTAGCATTGGAGGGCAGCGTGGAGGGTAAAAATCGAGGAGGGAGACCAAGAGATGAATACACTAAGCAGATTCAGAGGGATGTAGGTTGCAGTAAGTACTGGGAGATGAAGAAGCTTGCACAGGATAGAGCAGCATGGAGAGCTGCATCAAACCAGTCTCAGGACTGAAGACCACAACAACAATCATTTTTGAGATCAACCGAACTGTTACGCTGACAATAGGTAACTGGTTTTATATTTTTTGATCTACCTGAAATATCATTTAAAAGTAATTAAAATCACGAAACACTATAAACCGGTTCCACCACACAGGCTTCGACCAATGATCGGGAATATGAAGCAACAAATGAGCGTTTGCAGCAGGCTGAGTGTCGAGTGGAGATTCCGTTACTTATCGCGAGCAATCGCCTCAACCACTTGAAAACCGCACATGGTAAACAGCAAATACAGATATTTTCAGTCGTCAGATCGCAGGCTCAGTACAGCTAGTAGTAGTAGTAGTAGTAGTAGTAGTAGCTTTGTTCATCCATGGATTATTCTTACTTGGATACTAGAGATGTCGTGGAATTACAATTTAGGAACAACGAAAATAAAGGAATTATTATATACAGGCATTTAGGTTCCTACAGGTCTAGTTTTACAAGGATGGGACAGTTAGTTAACTGTGTCTTCTTAATAGGAATCATCCCTTAATAGGAGTGAAGTAACTTAGGGGAGCAATGGAAAACCTGACTCGAGATGTCCGGAGGAAGAATGGAAAGTTGATCTTCCCGAATGAAAGGCTGGTCTGTTCAAAGCAGTGCCACATCATGCGGTTTATCCCTACCTTGCAATACTGTTGAGCAAATAAGTTGTTTAATAATGTAAAAGGTTAGTGCTGCACTGTACGTTCATTCCCCACGACCACTCACCGTACACACTACACACATCGTACACATATTATATCGTAATGTAACACTACATACACTATCAGGTGACATCATGACAGCAGCGATGATGTTTGGTTTGCAGTTCTGTACCGCAGATTCCCATTTGCTAACCTGAAACACTGAGTCAGTACCATATGTAATGAGTGAGATGTTGACATCAGAAAGAGAATAACTTATTTTACTTATGCATTATATAACTTTGGGAGTTAGATATTCCAGAAAAGGAAAAAAGAGCATATTGTGTTTTACTTAACAGGTATTATTGAACTGCAATTGAAATTAGTCCGTTCTAGTAATACACTCCTGGAAATGGAAAAAAGAACACATTGACACCGGTGTGTCAGACCCACCATACTTGCTCCGGACACTGCGAGAGGGCTGTACAAGCAATGATCACACGCACGGCACAGCGGACACACCAGGAACCGCGGTGTTGGCCGTCGAATGGCGCTAGCTGCGCAGCATTTGTGCACCGCCGCCGTCAGTGTCAGCCAGTTTGCCGTGGCATACGGAGCTCCATCGCAGTCTTTAACACTGGTAGCATGCCGCGACAGCGTGGACGTGAACCGTATGTGCAGTTGACGGACTTTGAGCGAGGGCGTATAGTGGGCATGCGGGAGGCCGGGTGGACGTACCGCCGAATTGCTCAACACGTGGGGCGTGAGGTCTCCACAGTACATCGATGTTGTCGCCAGTGGTCGGCGGAAGGTGCACGTGCCCGTCGACCTGGGACCGGACCGCATCGATGCACGGATGCACCGTAGGATCCTACGCAGTGCCGTAGGGGACTGCACCGCCACTTCCCAGCAAATTAGGGACACTGTTGCTCCTGGGGTATCGGCGAGGACCATTCGCAACCGTCTCCTTGAAGCTGGGCTACGGTCCCGCACACCGTTAGGCCGTCTTCCGCTCACGCCCCAACATCGTGCAGCCCGCCTCCAGTGGTGTCGCGACAGGCGTGAATGGAGGGACGAATGGAGACGTGTCGTCTTCAGCGATGAGAGTCGCTTCTGCCTTGGTGCCAATGATGGTCGTATGCGTGTTTGGCGCCGTGCAGGTGAGCGCCACAATCAGGACTGCATACGACCGAGGCACACAGGGCCAACACCCGGCATCATGGTGTGGGGAGCGATCTCCTACACTGGCCGTACACCACTGGTGATCGTCGAGGGGACACTGAATAGTGCACGGTACATCCAAACCGTCATCGAACCCATCGTTCTACCATTCCTAGACCGGCAAGGGAACTTGCTGTTCCAACAGGACAATGCACGTCCGCATGTATCCCGTGCCACCCAACGTGCTCTAGAAGGTGTAAGTCAACTACCCTGGCCAGCAAGATCTCCGGATCTGTCCCCCATTGAGCATGTTTGGGACTGGATGAAGCGTCGTCTCACGCGGTCTGCACGTCCAGCACGAACGCTGGTCCAACTGAGGCACCAGGTGGAAATGGCATGGCAAGCCGTTCCACAGGACTACATCCAGCATCTCTACGATCGTCTCCATGGGAGAATAGC
Source organism: Schistocerca piceifrons (assembly GCF_021461385.2). NCBI lineage: Eukaryota > Metazoa > Arthropoda > Insecta > Orthoptera > Acrididae > Schistocerca > Schistocerca piceifrons. Next base: position 1,156,483,028 of record NC_060138.1, on the reverse strand, counting down.
AGCCTGCATTGCTGCGAAAGGTGGATATACACTGTACTAGTGCTGACATTGTGCATGCTCTGTTGCCTGTGTCTATGTGCCTGTGGTTCTGTCAGTGTGATCATGTGATGTATCTGACCCCAGGAATGTGTCAATAAAGTTTCCCCTTCCTGGGACAATGAATTCACGGTGTTCTTATTTCAATTTCCAGGAGTGTATCTTTCATCTCTTTGGGCAATTTATTGTTTTAGGTTTTATGTTAATTCTTTCTTGGTAAATTTAATGGTCATAAACGGAACTGCTCGTACAGTAAGCAGCAATATTATTTTTGATGCAAATTATTTGTTAGTAAATGTACTCACATGGTGTAGTGAAATCATGTGTTTTGAGAAGACGTTTACAGTGACTACTGTTGTTCATTATTTTTATGGTTCTTTTCTGCAGTTTGAAAACTGCGTTCTTAATGTGTGCATTTGTTCATCAGAAGTCCGCCCGCGTTTGATGAGTGGTCGGCGCAGTGGAATGCCACGCCAAGGGACACGGGTTCGATTCCCGGCTGGGGCAGTTAATTTTCTCCGCTCAGAGACTGGGTGTTGTGTTGTTCTCATCATCATTTCATCCCCATCTCCGACGCGCCAAAGTCACCCAATGTGGCGTCGAACGTAATAAGTACTTGCCCTCAGCGGCCGAACTTCTCCGAATGGGGGACTCCTGGCCCACAATGCCGTACGCACATTTTTTTGTTAATCAGAAAACAATTCAGTTGCTAACAATCTATCGTCTGTGTAATTAGTCTGATTAAAAGACACGGATTGTTACACACTGGTGACAGGATTCTACGGCATAACATCCTGATGCTATTCTGTTCCCAAGAATCTTTGTTTTTTCACAACACTGAATATCGGAATCGGTGTTTACTCACAGAAATGTTGTGCTTGTGTCAGAAGGATTTGCACTGAAACTATTTCATGTCGTTGCTTCTTAACTGATTTCGTGTTCATTGATTCGTTCGTCTGATTACAGAAAGTTTTATTCATTTAATAATTATCGTAATATATAACTTTAGTTTCTCGTTCGAAGAGACTGCTGGAAAAATTTATATGTGACTAGTGGTATACCGCACCAGTGTGTTCCAACTAACAGAGGGCATGGAACCTACATGAAGAAACTGCAGCGATAATGCTCAAATGCTGCTTTGCAAGAATGTGGCACAGTGAATTCAGAAAACTATGAAACGGAAACAGAGTGAGACAAAGCTACTGTTGATATTTGTGGAGAAATATAGTGAGTTACTTAGACCGCTTTTATTCATTCGGAATCACGAAAATGATATTAAAACAGTGACAGGTCGCATTCTTTGTTCCCGCCCTCAACCTCAAAATTTGCCGACGTACGAACTTACATATAGTACAAAAAAATTTATTTGCCTTCAATAACACCTACAAGTAATTGTGGAATGTACACGAATAAGAAGTGTCTACAGAACACAAGATGATTTGTACGTAGTGGATTTTCGGAACCACGTACGGGTTTTGCTGTTAGATAGACAATACCCGGGAAGAGGTAATAAACTTTCCGGCCCCTTGCCAGCTACTAGCTGATATAGTCCTGTCGAACAATGTTTTGTGCTCGCCGCTTCCCAGTTAGAGTGCTAGGGGGCCGGGGAGGGAAGCCGCGTGGTATCCGTCTGGCAGTAACCAGCGATGTGGATTAGTTCGGAAACTGCGCTCCAGTTCGGGTTCGCGTGTGGTAATTCCGAGCAGTGCACAGCAATACGTCAAATTTTTCGCTCAGAGACGTGAGTAATGTTAGTGTTTTTGCCTCTGGTTTCCTGCTGCGCGCCTGTACGGTGCGGCCGCGGGCTGTGCCAAACTGAACCGTTGCCAACATTCCGGCTGCACGGTGACACTCCACCACTTTCGCCTCCGCAGAAGCACTGAGTGGGCACATCGCTGAACTCATTTGTTAAAGCGATTTGGTGAGTGCGTACATTGAATTTCGAGTTTTCTCATCCGTACTGAAAGTTTCAATACAAGTTGTTAATAAATGTTGTAAGGCTTGTGTACACATACGCAGGCACACATATACTCGAGGAGAGAATGGAGCGAGTGGTGTAGAATACTCAATAATATTATGTAGAATAGTACAATAATATTATGTCTGAAAGTTCCTGACAGGTTAATCCAGCGCTTCAAGCTAGGAGTTGAGCTTGTAACACTGTAAATGTTCACGCCCTGGTCCGGTACACAACTGCCACGAAGTTCTAAGACAGCCCGCACTCCGCTGCGAACTGAAGATACATTCTGATTAGTATATGTCTATATACAGGGTGAATGACCTAAAACTTATGTTGCAAGTATTGCGGAATGGAAAATACTATTGATGTGCGGTTTTCACAGAATGAATTGGTGGACAGGGGCTCGTATTGTTAGCCAGTCAACATAATGTAATAATACAGGGTTAGCCAGTGAAACGGGAAGATTTAAATAAGTAACTAATTCTTTAAGGAAATTTATTTTTTAATTTAATGGTTATAAATATAAAGTACAAAGGTAGCCATTTACTTTACAATAAGTGAAAAAATTATTTTTTGAATATAACATCTGCCAAATGTCCTCCATTGGAATCTATGCTCTTCTGCAGCCTGACCTGGAAGTATGCCATGACATTTTGCAGCATATTGACTGGTATTCCTTCAATTTCGTCCCGAATTCGTTGTTTTGGGGCTGGGATAGTTCTGGGTGGGTCGTTCTGAAAAACTCTTGTTTTTAAGTAACCCCACAGAAAAAAGTTGCAGGTTGTCAAATCTGCAGAGCGAGGGGGCCAAGGGATATCCCCATTTCGGAAAATGACACCGCCTGGAAACAAAGCATTCACAGCATTCGTGGCAACTCTTGCAGTGTGGCTTGTTGCCCCATCTTGGTGGAACATTGTGTGTTCATTCACTGGAAAACTGGCGAGTTCTGGCGTAAGAAAGTTTTGGATCATAGCAACGTAACGCACAGAGTTAACAGTCACAGCACTTCCATTGCTATCCTCGAAGAAAAATGGGCCTACGATTCCTCTTGCCGACATTGCGCACCAAACCATCACTTTTTGAGCATGAAGGGGCGTTTCAGGAAGTGCGCCAGGGTTTTCCTCCGACCAGTATCTGAAGTTTTGTTTATTACCCAAACCAGAGCACCAAAGAGGTGGAAATGCACCTCATCCCTCATCCACAAGTGGTTTACTTGGTCGACATTTTCTTCAAGTCTTCTGGCCATTTCCTCACAAAATTGTAATCGTTTCTAATAGTCACTTGGTTTGAGAGATTGCACAATCTGTATTTTGTGTGAGTGAAAATGTAAATCTTGACGAAGAATCCTTCTCACCGAAGTGTTAGTTATTCCAAGACGTAGAGCATGTTGTTTGGCAGATCGGCGTGGACTTCTGAGCATTGCCTGTTGAACAGCAGCGATGTTTTGAGGGGTTCGAACGGTTTTTGCACTCCCACTTCGTTTTTTAGACGTTGATCCAGTTTGTTCAAGGTTGTTTATCCACGAACGAATTGCGTTATCCGAGGGAACAGGCCTGTTGCGCGGTATGTTGAAATGGCATCGGAAAGCACGTCGCGTTTTCACCAAATTCTCGCCATTCATATAATAGCCTAGGCTTTAACTGCGTAGCTGCGATGTTCACCCGTCAAACGATCCATCGCAACTAAATGGGCAGGTAGAACGGAGCCGGCCACCATTACCCCCACCACTCACATTCCAGCTGTCAAGGCCAATCTGCCCGTTTCACTGGCTAGCACTGTATTTGGAAAATGCAAGCATTTCTTGTGCAAGCACACACTTTTTAATTGAGACAATAACTACAGGCATTAGCAAATTGAAAATATGGTACATGTCAATGGTATTCGTTGCAGGATTCCAGTGCGAGTTATTTACGAGAAGTTCCCACACCGACATTTGTACAGTATCTGCGGTAACACACACGAAAAAAGCCACACAACTGGATAGACTAGTTGTATGGATTCTGATCAGTAACGAGACAACTGGCCATCACAAGTTGTGTTAAGAATGACCACCGGCGGCGGCAATACACGCTTCCAATCCGCTATGGAGCAACTGCTGCACAAGTGCTAGCGTTTCAGCGGAGACGTCCGAGCAGGCTGCAGTAATATGTCGTTGCATATCATTGGGTGCTTTTGGAATGTCCTTGTCGACAGAATCTTTCAGCTTTCCCCATAAGTCAACGGGGCTTACATCCGGGGAACGTGTCAGCCAGGTCCTCTGCGTCCATTTCAACGATTTGGAAACAGTCCGTGAATACATGTTGTGGTACTTCGTGCAGTATGGAAGGAAGGAAGGAAGATTGGGTATATCGTCCCGTCGACATCGGACTGAAATCGGTCGTGCCCGATCAAAGGAACTATCAGGGCATTTGCCTGGAGCGATTGAGGGAAAACACGGGAGACCTAAATCTGGATGGCTGGAAGCAGGTTTGAAACGTCGCTGCCCCGAATACGAGTCCAGTTGTAACACCATGGCTCTAATGCTGTACTGATTTATATTGCCATTTGTTCTGTTTAGTGTTATATCTTTGAGTTTCTGTAAATGTTGTTGGATTGAATCGATACCATTATTCTTTTCTGTGTAAAAAATTTGATCTCTTTTAGCGCAAATTGTGATTGGCCTAGGTAGAAAAGGTGGAACAAAGAGTAAGTCGGGGACGAGCTACCAAACTATCAATTGCTCATGTAGAATCTGTGTATTGTGCTGGTTCCGAGAGAGGCTTTTCCTGACGCTTTCCAATGCCTCGGATGGATGGATAAATGGCTGGAACTATTCTGGAATTGGTATCTATCATCGCCACCAAGAAATGGCAGAGTCCAGCAATTCTACCTGCAAATCCACCTACCAACATGCAATCGCCCCCACATTGCGCAGTCACTGTAATGGAACGCTATAGTAATGTACAGTGAAGGATCAGCTCATTGGATGTGTTAGTTTGCTCAAATATAAGGTAATTTATAACTGAATTTAAGTACCTACCTTGATTTTTTCCTTATCACAACACTTCTCAAGTTCCTCTCCGTTTGAACTATGATTACCGAGTGTCCTTTATCGAAAGCATATTAAATTAATATGGCATCAGAATGTGCTAAAATTATATTGTTTGTTGAAAGGTTTTTACAAATATCTCAAATTTGTGTTTAACTGCAGTAAAAGTTCAGAACTGCAACTGTTGAGAGTTACATGTTCATGCTTGCTAAGTACTTGTTTCTCTAGTGTATTGAAAACGTGTTTAGTTTGCTCTGGTAAAGTGGTCAAGATTAAGGGCCCCCCCTCCTTTGAAAGTAGTTAAAATGTACAAAGTTACTTAATTATAGAAAGTTTTAATTACTCTTGCTATTCAAGTCAAATTCTGTACAATATTGGGTTCCTCTTGTGTATTAAAAGTGCGTATTAATGTTGTAACAGGACCAACATTTCGTCTATTGTGCTCATGCTACATAACGATTAATAGAAAGACATCTATCTATGAAATCAGTAACTTCTTTATTCGAAAGACAGTGAGAAGTAATCTGTTAGTGAATTCCATTTAATTTTCATTCTAAGTAGCAAGGTGTTTAGTAGTAAAAGACTTAATCTAAGCACAATAACTAATTTTGCTGTGCACCATATCCATATTTCATGTCAGATAGGAATATGTTTGAAAAGTAATATTGAACCTATGTCCAAATTTTGATTCTAAAGTGCACTGTAATAGTAATGTTATTGAAACCACTTAGTTTGACCAAGTCTTGAAGGCAAAAGTATATTAAATGAAAAGCACCAGTTTGCTTTTGTTCTACAATATTACTTTTATTGTTAACCGGTTTTTAAATGTCTGAAGATGGCCTTGTAAGCCGAAAACCGGTTAACAATAAAAGTAATATTGTAGAACAGAAGCAAACTGGTGCTTTTCATTTATTATAATGTTGTTCTACCAAGAACCGACGTATGATTCTATTAATATGGCAAAAGTATATGTCATTTTCTGTTACCATTACGCAAATAGCCATGTTCTCTTATAACTGTTAGCACTTTCTTTAACGTGAACATATGCAGGTTCAAAAATGGTTCAAATGGCTCTGAGCACTATGGGACTCAACATCTTAGGTCATAAGTCCCCTAGAACTTAGAACTACTTAAACCTAACTAACCTAAGGACATCACACACACCCATGCCCGAGGCAGGATTCGAACCTGCGACCGTAGCAGTCCCGCGGTTCCGGACTGCATCGCCAGAACCGCTAGACCACCGCGGCCGGCCATATGCAGGTGCCAGAGTCCATTGCACTCTCGTGTGACAGAATATAGGCTATGATTGCCCACTGAAGTTACTTATTTTCATTTCTTGAACAAGAATCTCAATCATTCTCTTGCCTAATTAGGCTGGCGACAGTTTTCTTTATTCTTTGAACAGTATAAATAGGTAAAATATTGTTTGTTACTGTTTAAATATATACGTAATTTTGACTTTCACTTCCGATAAACCACCTCCGTTAGGTACAACACGGTCAACATAACAAAATTCCTCTCAGAGGGTAGCACTGCTCTGCTTCTTTATACTATAATTGCTTGAATGAAAATAATCTCATTATACGAACTGCCGCCAGCTTTAAGGCTGTAGTATAACGGTAGTGGACGTTAGTCATATACAGTGTGGTAACCACAGTGCCTAGTCTCTCGGTGACAGCCGTAATGTTGGCACCATAGGTTCATCTTAGTCTGCAGATAATCGTCTTCTTGCATCCGTGGAAGATAGTCTGTTTGGAGGTTGCTGTACTTGCCTGCTTACAGTGTCCCACCTATTACAAACGGGCGTCTGAGCTGGTGGTTCACTAGCCCACACAACACGTTTACATTTCATGGACGCTGACGTTTCACCTGACGAAGCCAGCGGGCATTGTCAACAGAGCAGTTGTGCACGTTTCGGCTGTTTACCTGGCCATGATAGGTAAATGTGGCTATATCACTAAACAAGATACATGATACATCTGAAGTATCCCGTCTTAATGCCTTTGTACAGAAGTAAACACGATTCTCATAGTCGTTTCCATGCAGCTCTTCATGGAGAGAGTTGTGAATGATATGAAGCTTTTTTCGATGAAGAATGCGTTGAACACTTTCATGCCAATTCCTTGTGCGATCGTGAGAGAGCTAACATGCGGATCAACTGCAAGAGCAGCAAGAAAATTAATTTCCCCCCTTCTGTCATGACTTGTTTTCTTCTTTTATCTTCGCTTGTTGTTACATACCACTTTCACGTAACTGACAAAATGTAAATGCCGTGTGGCTAGGGCCTCTCGTCGGGTAGACCGTTCGCCTGGTGCAAGTCTTTCAAGTTGACGCCACTTCGGCGACTTGCGTATCGAGGGGCGTGAAACGATGACGATAAGAACAACACAGGACCCAGTCCCTGAGAGGAGAAAATCTCCGACCCAGCTGGGAATCGAACCCGGGCCCTTGGTAATGACATTCCCTCGCGCTGACCACTCAGCTTCCAGGGGCGGACATGTAACTGATTGAAGAGGAGGATAACTAATTACCAAGGTGGTTGAAGTCTGTTGAGATATCTTGTTGCATATTGGGTACAAAACGAACAATATTCTTCCCACACTCTTCATACACCATGAGCATGTCGGCTATTTCTGTAATGATAAGTCCTCTTATCCACTCACGACCTACTGCTTCGAGTGTCGGGCACTAACTCACTAGCAAGTCGTAATACACTCAAGAAACGCACTAGCACACTGCAAGCACACATAACAACATAGTTCCTAGCAACGACGCAGGTTGAATGACACAAACAAGACTCGTTGTGAATACTCTTTAACATAGGATATCTCGTAAACGACCAGCACTAGAATCCTGCAACAAACACCACTGACATTCTAATTTACCCTAATTTTAGTTTGTTGATGTCAATAGGCATTGTTCCGTTAAAAATAGCTTATGTTCCCACAAAAATAACATTTTCTAAATATTATTACAATCGGTTTACTGGCTAACAATACGTGCCCCTGACTACCAATTCATTCTGTGAAAACCGCCCATCAGTAGCACTTTACATTTCCGAAATACGTGTGCTGCAAGTTTTAGGTGATTCACCATGTGCAGATATAATTGTAGTCAACATGCATACACAAACATTCACGAATTTCCACGTAACCAGTAACTGCTTATTGGGTGCAAATCAAAGACGAACTACCAAATTGCATTTAATGTAATGTAACGAGTTTGTTTGCGTGGCCATCATTCGCAGCATATACAGAAATATTTGTTTTGTAAATAAAACCGCATTTTGTTGTTGGAACTGTCATTTATTTCTCCCATATACGTTTCGCCTTGTTTTAGTCCAAGGGATCTTCAGTGGGGTCTACAACGATAAAGTTTTCTTTTGATATGTGTTAATTTTTAGGTTATCAAACAGTTCACGTCTCTGTTTTATGTAAATAACTAATTATTTACAATTTGTTGGCAACTGTGTTGTCTCTCGTCTGGTCTGGATACATACGCACATTTTTATATTATATTATATTTCAGACTGTTCACTATGTTTATTCTTATTTTTGTGGTACACTATTGCTCTTTTGCCACTAGTTATAGATATTTGTTCGAACACTGTGCTTTGAAGGAAGTAAATATTGTGAGTTCATTATGTGTTTCCTCCTGTTTGTTTTTTACCTACATGCTGCCAATCTAAAGAAGTATTTGTTGAAAACTAACGGTTATTAATGATGTGTGTGTGTATGTGTGTGTGTGTGTGTGTGTGTGTGTGTGTGTGTGTGTGTGTGTGTGTATCAAGGGGGGGGGGTGTTATAGAGTGATTGAAAGCTATGGTGGTCAGCTTATTTGAGTTTTGGCTAAAATGTACTGTGGAGGGGTTTATGAGCAAGTGAGTGTAAAGGTGTTGAGTGGAATTGTCATTATTATTGTTATTATTATCATCCTCTTTTCAAGTGTTATTCTATTACATTATCCATTGTAGCAAAGAATGAATTATTTGACACATCTGCCTAATCATTCAACAGAGGTTTCTTTTCTGCTTTGGTGTTCTGTATGTGGTACTTTTCTTGCAGTCTTGGTTGGTTTGTGATTATGTTCTCTTGGGTGTGCTGCAAATTTGGAGTGATTCGACCCATACTTCCAGGCTCTCATGTGTTCTTTGTATCTGACGTCAAATGTTCCGCCTGTTTGTCCTGTGTATCTGCCATCACAAGTGGCAAAAGAGTAGCAGCGCACCAAAACAATAAGGATAAACGTGGTGAACAGTGTGGAAGAGTAAGTTCGAGATGTAAAAATGTGTTTATGTTTCGCTAATAAAGTGGTAGTGCGACCTCCAGTCAAGATGAGACGAAACGCAGATGCCAATAAACTGTTAGTAATTACTTATTTACATAAAAACGTGATGTGTACTTTTTTATAATCTAAAAAAATAACACATGTCAAATCAAAACTGTAATAAACTAGATCCCATTGAAGATGAGAAAAAAGGTGAAACGCACTTGGGAGAAATAAAGTTGCAACAAAGAAAGGCGGTTTTTTACAAGACGATTGTAAAGTATTTTAGCTTAATTTAGTTACTTTAGTTGATATAATCTAAGTTTTTTCTTTATTATTAAGGCAAACGTAAATCTATTCTCAACGTAAACGATGGTTTGAGCATCGCTGTATTTTACTACTCATTGCTCTATTATAAATGATATATTTACGTCCCTCTATGATCTTGCAGATGATATATCCAGTTTGTTATAGGTAAACATAAAGGTTGGCCATAAACTGTATGAAAAGCTTGTAAGAGTTTTGCAGGATAGGATGTGCTGTAGAAAACATTCGACATATTGGGCCGTTTACGAGTTAATTACCATTGTAGTTAGCCAGTTACGTCGTTGTGCATTGAAATTCAGGTGCTCAGCCAGATACAACTACTATCAGCATTTCTCATAGCGTAGACGATAACCCACGAGACTGCTCAGCCTTTGGCTCCAGTTCGATCCTTACTGCCATCGCATGCCCAATTTTTGTACCGCCCTCCTGTTCCGTTTTAGAAAACCAAACGAAGAACACGGTTAGAGACACTGTCTCTGGTGGGTCACTTGTATTGGCGCACTCATCGGCCTGATTGGCTAACTTCAACCCTAATTAACTTGGGAAACTTGCAATTTCTCTTCTTCTCCTTCTCTTAAAGAAGAGGGCCTATAGCCTGTACCCTCTTCACAAAAGCCATGTTTTCCTTGGTCTTCTTACATTTCTCTTTCCTACAGGTCTACATTTTATTAAATATCTGACAACTCTTTCTGTCCCCCTTCTTTCAGTACGCTTCTTCCATTTTGTTATCTCGTTTTCACTTCTTTCATTTAATTGCTTCCTTATTTTAGAATTCTTTAATTGATCTGTCAGAGTTTACCCTTTCACTTTTCTTAAAAATTTCGTTTCAGCTGACTTTATTCTTCTTTGGACATTCTTAATTTTCGTCCAGTTCTCAGTTTCGTAAATGAACATAGGTGTCGCCATTCCTGTCTTTCTTAGTGTTATTGGCTAATGGTCAATATATTGAGCAACCTATCATTTGAAACTACTTAACTTATTGAGATATCATTGTCATATTCATGACTTACATCTCATCCTAATAGCTGAAAGTGGGAGATACCTGTTCACTTGATTTCCCTTTTAGCGTTATTTTTGAAAGCCATAAGTTTGGTTTTATTTTCTGGTATTGACCTGATATTAATTCCAAACGTATAAAGCTAATTGCAAATCATCCTTAGTTGTTTGTAACATTATCTCATCTTCAGCAAAGAGTACTGTTTTTGCTAGTGTTTCTAGGACGTCGCAACATACCGATTTCGTATTAAACAATTACACTGCCGGAAAGAAATCGTTAATAAAAAAATTGACGTAGAGTATTGAAATTTCAGGAATACATTTGTCTAGGTGACATGTTTAAATGATTAAAACTGCAAGTTAACAGGCTAATGCAAGCGCGAGATAGGGCATTGCAAATGTAAAATGTAAATGTAAATGTTGGGTAGACCGTTTACAGGGTGCTGGTCTTTCGAGTTGACGCCACTTCGGCGACCTGCGCGTCGATGGGGATGAAATGATGATGATTAGGACAACACAACGCCCAATCCCTAATCGAAGAAAATCTCCGACCCAGCTGGGAATCGAACCCGGTCCCTTAGGATAGACTTTCTGTCACGCTGACCACTCAGCTGCTGGGGGCGGACAATGTGAAATGCTGGTACATTAATAACAGGTGTGAACGATAGAATGCTACATGCAAGCATCCTAACGTGCATCCATAGTGTTGTAGAGGCGCTGGTATGTAGACAAGCGTTAGCTTGTTGAAAAATACCCCCTGGAATGTTATTTGTGAATGGCAGCACGACAGTTAAAATCACCAGACTGATGAACAGATTTGCAGTCAGGGTGTGTGGGATAATCACGAGAGCACTTCTGCTATCATACAAATTCGCATACCAGATCGTAACTGCAGGTGTAGGTCCAGTGTATCTAGTGTAGTGGCACCACAGTTTAAGATAGGGAAGTTAGATTTGGTACAATATTTCGGGGAGCTCAAGTTACAGTCAGGTGCGGGCCGGATTGCAGTAAGTTACGCTGACCAGCGGTTGCGAAGTGGAATGGAGGTCACAGGGGCCATCTAACCGCTGGAAAGCATAAACGTAGTGGTTCGCATGTCGCAAGGTGCAGGAAGAATGGGGCCACTGGCGCAACCGAGGTGTGGGGCGTACATGAGTCGGAGCAATGCGTTAGTGAAACAGAGGCGTGCAGCCGAGTATAAATAGGTGTTGTTTCCTAACGAGATTCATTGAAATGTGGCAGCTCTCCTGGACGGTGGCAAATGTCACACCGCCGGACTACACGCAGCAACAGGTGGGGCCACAGCGTCCCAGTCCACAGTGGGTCGTTGGTTCGACCCTCTGAGGCCGACGCAGGGTCCGCAGCCGGCAAGCGTTGGGCCACTCTTTGGCACACTGCCGCATGCAGTCGTCTCGGTTCCCGACAAACGCCAGAGACTTTCGCGGCGAGGGCCGCAAGTTCGGACGCCGAATGGCAGGGGCGGTCGTTGCCACCACGTTCCCAGCTATGCCAGTCGAAGAAGAAGCAGCAGCGGGGCCGGCCTACGGCTCCCGGCAGAGCAGTGCAGAGTCAATGGAGATGGTGGCCGCTGAGTCGGCTGCTGGCGCAGCCATCCTGACGTAACCAGAACTCTACAGCTGGTGAACAAGGCCGGCACAACACAGTACTGCGTTGCACGGGACGCTGGGGCAGTCGCCTCAGCATTGCGGGGCCTGTGATGTGGATGGAGGTCAATGAAACTCTGTAGTGGAAAAAATAAATCATTTGAAAAGCTCGGCCGAGTTTTAATACGGCACCTGGCACCCATCCACTGCACTAGCAAGCAGACAGGTCGGTTGCAGGTCCTCAACTGGTCTCCTACTAATCAACACACCACATCACTGGCACCGAGACAGAACCAGTTTTTTTACAAATAATAATCCACCCTTCCCTGCAGTGAGCTGCCACTTGACACCACTGAAATTACAAATGGCGTTGGGTTGTGGTCACTGGAATGCACGCTACAGGACACCTGGCTTCAGACAGTCCTTAAAGTAACCCATTTGTAACAGTTGGTTATGTCACACTGGTGCGAACTGCTGTTGAGGTTCCCAATGCAGATGCAGTACGATGCACCAGAGCCATAAGCAAACAATATGGTTTTCCCTCGCGGTAGTGTCACGTGACCATCCGGAGACCGGAGTTTTTGCGGCTGTACGTTCTCATGACCACCACTGCCAGCAGTGATATACAGGGCCTATATTCTTGCCAAACCTAAAACCCGCCAGGGTAGCCGAGAGCGCTAATACGCTGATTCCTGGACTCGGGTAGCCGTGCTGGCCCCGGATCGAATCCACCCGGCGGATTAACGACGAGGGCTGGTATGCTGGCCAGCCTGGATGTGGTTTTAGGCGGTTTTCCACATCCCGCTAGGTGAGTACCGGGCTGGTCCCCACGTTCTGCCTCAGTTACACAACTCACAGACATTTGAAAACGTTCGCACTATATCATGACTTACACTTGACGCAGACAGCTGGGGTACACTACTTCTGTCCCAGGGGGTTTGGGGTGGCGTCCTGCCACCCTCTGCAATTAACACTGCCAAATCCGTCATAACAAAGCCCACCCCGCGTTGGAGCGGGATAAAGGCCCCGAGAAAGAAAGAAAGAAAGAATATTCTTGCCAAATCTTTCTACAGTATCGCAGAAGGAACATCCAACTTCTCGTAGCACTATTACACCACAACGTTAGAAGTCAGTGAGGTGTTGATGATGACGTCTTTGTCGCCTTAAAGGCGTTGCTCAGTAACATCAAGTCACCACATCCAGTCTCAAAGATGACTGATGTTCACAACCGTTAAAAGATGTATTTAAAGTAAACCTGATTTGCATCGTCATAGTGGCTTTACTAGCACCACCATTATACTATGGACGCGAAATCTGAATAACATAATCTTTCGGATGTAGAACCACATCTACCATCTTATGTTTATGTCGCACGACTGTTTCTTGGTGTTGCGATTTTTTACCATCAGAGCATTTCTCAGCACAGTCTACCCTGCAAAACCAATAGAAGCCTTTCAGACACTTTCGAACACCCTGCACAGTTTAACATGGTTGAGCCATGCGCGAGTCGTGTTCGTGCCGTTTATTACTTGTCATCTTGTCTTTGCGGTACTGCCGTCCCGTTTCTTATTCGATTTACTGGCGTTACTAAGTCGCTAGCCTGCCTGCCCGTGAGTGGCAGCAGCAGCGCTATCGATAAGAGCACTGTCGTACTACCTTTGGAGCGACCGCCAGTATTTCCGGGTCGTGGTGTGTGGAGAGCTCATTTGGAACGGAGCGCCAGCATTGATTGGAATTTAGTTCCAAATTGAGTTCGTTCACCACTAGATTCCACAATAAATGGGACAGAACTCCTCCTTGTGGGCAGCCTCTAGTGGTGTAAATTTCATTCATCATGGTAGCCTCTACCTTCCTTCCACTACGCATGGCCCTGGTCCACTACCATCCTTTCATTCATCATGATAGCCTCTACCTTCCTTCCACTAAGCATGGCCCTGGTCCACTTACATATAGTGCTCCCTAGATCATGCGCCTCTGCTGTCCTTACCATACAATGGAAGGTCGTCTTATTGAAGCCCCCTCGATATCCAGGAAGATGCAGACGGCTATTTCTTGGAAGTGAAGTGCTTTCTCCATCTTCCCAATGAGTTGGTGGAGAGCTGTCTCACTTGATTTACCTGGTTGATATGCATGCTGCTTTGAATGTGGAGGGGGCCTTATTAGCCTCCTCTCCCCAAAGTGTACTGTAACTAGTTTTTCCAAAGTTTTGAGAATGAAGGAGGATAGACTGATTGGTCTCACATCCCTGGCCTTGGTATGTTGCAGGAGAGCTGGAAAAATTCCATCTGGGCCAGATGACGTGAATGGTTGGAATGTTCCCACCACCTACTGGATTTTATTAAAGTCCACACACCCTTGACCGATTCCCAGTCCTCTCTTCGAGCACCTGAGAACCATTGTCTCTCCGGAATCACATTCTGGTCTGTGTTGTCCGGCAAAGCATATTGAGGGAAGTGAGTTTTGAGGAGCAGTTCCAGCGTCTCACATGCTGTCTTTGCATATTCCCCATCCTCCTTCCTCAACGTACCTCCTGGATTGATTGGTAATCTAGTGAGGATTCCGTAAAGTCTGGCTTCAGCAGCCTTGCTCTCCACTTCCTCACAGAATGCCTTCCAGGATGTCTTCTTTGCTTGTCTGAGTGCAAGGTTGTAGTTGACAAGGGTCTCACGACATATAGTCCATTATCCTTTACGTCTTGCAATGTTAACCAGTCTTCATACCTGTTTTCTTTGAATTTCTAAGTTATTATTCCACCAAGGCACACCCCTATTTGTGCATTTCTTGGTGATTGTGCAGTTGTCCTGATATGAGTTCACTATGGCAGAGATAACAGCGTCAGCTACTTCCTCAAACTCAAGTGGATTCCTTTTTCGAGGTTTTAATTTCCGATAAGCCTAAGTCAAGGTCCCTCCTATATGTCTCCCAGTCTGTTTTCCTGGAATTCCTATAGGTCACAGTCTGTCCGATTCCCATTCCCATTTCAACCTTGAATTTAATGTACATGTGGCCCAATGAGGATGGCTCTAACACCACATGCCATTGTTTGAAATAGCTACCCATCATCTTGGAACCAAAAGTTATCTTAATTACTTCTTCCCTTCTGCTATTCCTGAATGTAGAATGAATTCAGGACCTCCAAGTTGTTTGCTAAAAGAAATTCAAAAAGGTACTCACCTCTACTGTTGGTGTCCTTGCTGCCCCTCACTAGGTTGTGGGTACTGGCATCACATTCCACCAGCAGATGGTCACCTTGCCGATGGCAAGCCTCTACCAGTCTCCTTACCTCCAAAGGAGGAGGAGAGCTGTCTTCATAAGGAAGGTATGCTGAGGCCAAATTAATTTCCCGCATGATCCCTTCCTCAAAATGCTGTATTTTAATGGTCACCAGGTCCCTGGAGCAGAAATCCATCACTGGCATGACGGAAATTCCGTTTCTTACACAGATGCATGTTCTGGAGTTTCTTAGATTTCTAGCATAAATCAGCTTACCTCTACTGCCACTGAGGCCTGATAAACCCCCTTTATATAAGTCGGGTTCTTGTATAAGGGCCTCCCCAGGCAGCAGCTCAGGGTAGCAGAGACCCCTTTACTGTGCTGCTGATTAATCTGCAGCACCTCCAGCCTCTGTCTTGCTGCCATCACTACCTTTGAGGTCTTTGAGACTTTTGAGAACTCTAAAAACAATTTCAGGTCCTGCTCTCATATCACCTTCAGGTACTTCTCTCCGACCTCCACCACGAGGGTACGCCCTTCCAGTACAACCTTCTGGTTGATCACACTCCAATCTTCTGTCGAGAATTTTGGGTTCTGAGCCCTACTTTCTCGAGCAGAGTCTTAGAAAAGCATCCTTAAGGATTTTTGGTGCCCATATTGATATCTTTGCGGTCTTAAGCAGTTACTCTGCTGACTTGACCAGCTTCCCATGGGAATATCGTGGACACCTTGTCCTTAAGCCATTCCAACGTGTGCATCCCCTCACAGCAAAAATGAGGGCACCACGATCTAGATAGACCCTCTTAAAGTTGGGTCCTGGACCAGCACCCCCCCCCCTCCCCAATCTTTTCAAAGAGGGCCAACTGTACAGATTCCTTCTGCTGTGAGGTGATTGCCACCAGTGGATAGCCTTCTGGGATAATTGCAATCTTAAAAACCGAGACTGTAGTACTATTGGTCTGTTTCCCTATTTCTTTCCTCAGTTTTTTCTGCGATCACTTAACAAGGGAGGAGAGAGTCTTAAATTCCTCTCTTACCCTCTTGCTGCCGATCTTCAAGGTTGTGGGGGTCTCCATATCCCCCTCAACCTATGTTTTTCTTGGGGGTCTTAGCTTCAAGTCCCTTTAATTCCCTCCCATAGGAAGTCATTCTTTCCCTTCCTATTTCCTCTGTTCCCTCAGTAGTTTCCTCCTCTGGGACCCAGATAAGGATTTAATCTTGATCTGGTCTAACTTCTTGGCTACAGTTCCCACTTCTGGCTCAGGTCTGGACCCTGATTCAGTAGTGGGAATGCCTTCCATCGGTCCTGACCCCGATGTTTGGGTGCCTGAGGTCTCAGTTTGCCCCTAAGTTTGTTTTTCATTATTTTCCTTAATCGTGTCCCTACCTACTGGCAATTTGAGGATCTACAGGGTCCACACCACGAATTCTCCGTAAAGTGTAAGGCTACTTACTCAGGGAGGTCGCCTGGTATCCCTGAGGCTCCGTTTGCGACACATCTTCCCATATGCCACGGAACCCTTGGCACAGATCGTATCACACTTTGGGTTGGGAAAAGGAATTGGTTAGGACTAGGAGTGGGTAGGAAAGATGGGACGTTGTGGGACACTCTTCGTCTGATCCATCAGCTTAGGCCTTTCTGGCAGTAGGTCCTCTACCTTTGGCATAGCCCTCAGCTTCATGCGGATACGCAAGCCTCTCGATCTGCACGGACAGTGCATCGTCAAGTTGGTGTACCCCAGAGATGACAGAGGCCAAAGTATGACCTTTTTTTTTTTCTTTTGCTATGTGGGGTTGCGTCAGAGATATGAAGATCAACTTTGTTTTTTTTTAAATGGTATGATATAGTTTGGTACTTATTTTCTGATAACAGCTATCGAGACGAATCCACCGATGTGGTCTCTGAAGGTCAACGAAGGTCAAAAAGGTGGCATGAACATCCGTTTAAAGAAGGTGTTCGAAGTGATGACCATTGGTATCAATACTGTGCTGCAATCTTCTTATCATGGATTGAGTGGTATTACTTACAACTTCGGCACTTATAGAAGCACATTCTCTGACAATTCTCTGTCGTATATCGTGCAAACAGTAAATATTCACCGAATACGGCGTATCCATCTAACGTGCCATTGACACATAAACACCATTCGACGGTTTCGCAATACAATGCAAATAGGAACGGTAAGACTAGTAACGTCGAATCAAGCGAATGGGAATGATGTATTCCTTCGAAGAACAAGTCGATATGCTTCTCGATTACGGAGAGCGCGAACGAAATTCAGTGAGAGCCAGAGACTTATACGCTGAAAGCTATCCTCAGCGCACTCACACTACACGTCGTACATTTAAATATGTGTGTGATAAATTTAGAACAACTGGATCTTTAACGTATTGTAAACATATCCGCCAAAGGAAAGTTACTAACGAGGAAAATGAAATTGGTATTCTTGCCGCTGTGGTTCGAGATCCTTGTTAGCTCACGTCAAATCGCAGGGGAATCTGGCATGAGCCAGAGTAGTTAGCTTTCGGAAGTTAGTATTCCATTGTTAAAAAATTACATCTCTTTTCCCATTTCTCATTTCAGTAATCCCACGTATTGTTGACATCTTTTTACAGAAACACAGAAAAATATGCTTCCCTTTTTTCATTCAGCATAACTTTCCAAAGAAATTTAGTCTGAGTTATCACATTACTTCTGGTATTTTCCGTATTTTGTCAAATCTCCTCATTACTTATCATTTTGTTCCAAACTTAGGTCTGCAGTTTCCTGACAAACAATAGCTGTACGTCAGACCAGAACACGATATGAGCGAAAATTCATTCTGTCATTTCTAGTTTGTATTGCATCCATTCCTTTCCCAAAACGTGTCTTTGTAGTATCACTGTTCTCTCCAACTTACCGTTCATGGTAACGTGTGGATATGTTTATTATCAATATTATTATGGACGTTAGTGTTGTTAATATTACTATATTTCTTAGCATTTCTAAATTATTTTCGTATTAACCAGCTGTGATAACAATAATGTTCAGTTTCTCTTCCTTGTTATTTCTTTTTTCCTTCGCCTTTCATCTTCTCTCCACTTTGTGTTATACTTTATTTTGTTCTTTTGTTCTCGATTTCTAGTTTCTTCTGTTTTCAAAGCTTTCGTGAATCGCTCTGAATGTATCGTGACTTCTGTAATATTTTGTAGTTGTCACAGTAATGGTATTAAATACAATATTAATGAACCAAATAGGTCAGTGTTTACCATAACTGTTGATTACTCTGATTACCTCGTTGTGTACATTTGTATATTTCTTTCTTTGATGACGTAATTCTGTAGCTTCTCAAATTAAGGCGTCTCCAGTCCACCCAAATTTAACTTAAGTCTGCCCTGTGCTTATTCAAAGACTTCGACAAAACCGGAAAAAACATCAAGTACGGACTGGCAGTATGTGGTAGGCAGACTGGAATATGGAGTGATGGCCTAATGTTGTTGCTTGGTAGTGTGCTCTAATAGTGGACTAACGCAGACGCCGGAGCTGCCAGCGGAGTTCCTGCTGGAATGAAGGTGAGGGGGAGGGGAGGGGGGGGGGCGGCAGCAGGCGCCTCAGCGGCGATGCTCGGCTGTCAGCGGGAGCGACGCGGCCGGCGGCGCGAGTCAGCGGCGCGTGTCAGCAGACCGCCGCGCGCAATCCATCAGCCCGGGCGCCGCCGCTGCCGCTGCCTGCGAACGACGCTGCGTCACGCCGGATGTGATAGCGGCCACTTGGCAGGCGCGACCTGCCCCAGGGCGACTGCGTGCTCGGGCCGCCCGCTGCCCGTCACGTTCCACTCTCGCGCTCATTATGCCAACACCAACGGGTGTGCAAGGAAAACAGATAGTCGTCTCTAGCGTCTCCACTAAAGTTCCAGTTTTGAATTAAAATGCACAAAAATTCTCGGCATTCATTGCAGTTCTTTGTCCAAAATTTCACTGGTACATATCTGAAATCTGGTTTTGCAGGACAGAGCGGATTACGTTATGGAAAGGGGCCCAAATCAGTTGCTGCTAGTTGCACAAACATACAAACTTTATTTGCCGAAAACCCTTAATCAAACATGCCCTTAAGAGAATTCAGAAACAATACGGCTGAAGGCCAGAACTCAGTTATTAAAACTGCGTTAAGGAATACACACGGCTGAAGGCCTTAGTTACAAAATACAAGCACTGAGGGCTTAAGGCCTGGATAACAAGAACAAAAGTAAGAAAATTTTAAAAGGTTTTAGACAGAGACCAGTCAAATTTTAATTTAAGTAGGCTGAAGACCTAATCTTAAAATATTTCACATAAGCTTCGGCTGAAGGCACAGCACAACTCAAGGCTTAGGGCCTGGGTAACAAATTAAGATGGAGAGGAAAAGTTTGAAATGATTTTTTTCTTTGACAGCTGAAGGCCGTATCTGAAAATAATTCAGATAAGATTCGGCTGACGGCCACATACTGAACATTAAAACAAACTAAATTAATACACGGCTGAAGGCCTCGCGCAGTACTAGAGACAAAAGAAAAACACAATCCCAGACAACAGAAAAGTGGTGCTCAGAAGTGTTCCAAGGGTCGGCATGGGGAGGAAACTCTAACAACAGGTTAGGTGAGACAGGCAACCAAGCGCAACACTAAATATCTGGGTGGCAGCACGACCTAGGGACGGCAGAAGAACCAACCAACAACCTAACCAATTCTCTTCCACCCAACCAATGGCACGACAACCGAAAATATCAGCGAGGACGAAGATTGTAGCAACACTATGCCTTGATAATTGGCATCTAAACACAGTCAAGGCACAATAATCACTCCCAAAAACAAAAGGCGAACAACATTAAGCTCTGTAACTACACGCCGTGCCATACAGCATCAACATGGTGAGGGAAACGCACCGCCGGAAAACTAAGCTGATGACCAGGGCAGGTATCCGGAATGTTAACGGCTACAAGGCAGAAGGCACCGCTGGTGCACTTCTCCAATAATTTACGATCATTTCAATAGTTAAACACCATACAGGAAGGTAGCTGCAAGATTTGCCATCTCCAGCACACTACATGTTGCTGCTTGCGGAAACGGCCCAGGGAGCAACAACCAACAATGAATGAAGAGATGTCACAGAATTTCAGGTTTCGTAACAGGTTAACTGATTACTCAATTCCAGTATCCAGGTTCGGTGGACAACGGACTTCGCAGCTCTCGCAGCTAGTGCCTTACAACTCCGACCACGCGTGCACGCCACCATGGAAAATATAGCGGTCACGCCAAAGATGGTACAGCAGTACTAGTATCGATAAACGCTGTTGCTGCCACTGACAGAGGTAAGTGAGCAACTTGTTCAGGTAGTATCTGAGGGAGCAATAAGGCGCCACTCGATGGTGAGAAAATGCCAAAAAGGAAAAAAACGGCGTCAGAGCGAGGCGGCCACGGCTCAATATCCTCGTGCTGTTGGTCAGTACAGATGCTACACTATTCGATATTTGATGCTTTACTACAAGGTGTGTCTGACAAATTCGTTCGATGATCTCAAAAAATAAAAGTAATCGCCGTCAGCTACAAGACACTTCTGACATCGGTTGCAAAGCTCTTAGAAACTGTCAGCAAACGCTCCTTGCGGAATCGCTCGAAGCACCGTGGTTATGCATTGGTTGACATCCGCATCATTACCTGATTCTACCAGTCCGTCCGGAGACCAAGCCACAGTCAATGTCATGGTGTCCATCCCTCTTCCTCGCCTCCCAAAAGATGTCGGCTGACAAGGGCGATGTTGATCGTTCATGAATTTCTACATGACGGAGTCGGGGAAGGCTATGAACACCTTACCCCTGAGTGTTTGGTCTCCAGATCGTACTGGTGACGTCAGATAATGATTCGGATATCCCACAATGCATAGCCATAGTACTTCGAGCGATTCTACAAGAAGTTACGGTGTATTAATAATTTTTACTTATGGACCGTCTGACAGCAACTGAATAAAACACAATTTTAGTGCCATACGCGTTTCGCCTTTACCTTCTGAAAGCCATCATCAGTGGCAGGTTGCGTGGACAGTTTCCTACATATTACGCTCCTGTTGCATTTTTGGTGTTGTTCTTCTTCGTATGAACGCCAATTTGCGGTTTTTTTCCCCATTCCACAACACTATGCACTGAACGCTTGTTTTAAAGCAATGTTATTACACGCAACTGAGGAAGACAGGTCTATAAAAGTTGAAGATGTCTACAAGATGTGTTTGCTGACAGCTTCTAACAGCCTTTAAACCGATTGCATAAGTGTGTTGTACCTAACAGTGATTATTCTGCAGGCCAGTATTGGTATTTTGATGTAGACTCTTGTTTCCTTTATTTTCCGAGACCATTAACCGAACTATTCAAACACACCTGGTACTATTTTTGTACGGGATGAAATAGCTAACTTTTCAGACAAAAAACGCTTCAGGAAATATCTTTAAATAATAATAATAATATTATTAATAATAATAATACTAATTACAGAATTATACCAGCTGGTCGGTCCACACACTCCAAAGTCACAATCAAGCATTCTGTGGAGCTAGGGCTTATACGAGAGAGCAAGTCTGAGTGCTCTGGTAAACTTCCAAACTTCCACGAGAAGCACACACCTACATTGGCACTTTCAACATACAGACACTCGTTTGAGAATAAAAACTGCACAACAATCTCACGGCAGAACTCACGAAGCAGAAATCCAGATTCTCGCTCTACAAGTAACATGCTTCTCAGACTAGAAACGATAAACAACAATAATTACAGAATCTTCAAAATTGGAACAAACAAGAAAACTGTCAAAGAGCTGTACTATTTGGGAAGGTCTTCAATGTAGAAAAAATTTCTTGGATTTAGAAAAAGATGCGAAATCCATAACATCCCACTACTGACCATAGAAACTAAACATTCAAACAAAGCTACCCCTTTATTAATTTACATGCACCAGCAAATGGTGACGATAAAAAAAGCTCCGAAGGTTCTGGGAAGAACTTCAAACCAAGACGGCCAAAATTCCAAAACATGGTATGAAAATTGTACTTCATGATTTTAATCCGCAAATTGGCAGGGAGCGCAAATACCGAAGAGGACTAGACACAGGTGAACCTACACGAATGGCACACGACTCGTTGAGTTACGCCAACAAAACAATCTAAAAGTTGAGTGATTCTCACTTAGGTAAAGGCCCAAAAAACAAAAACCATGGCTGTCACCCATCCATCGTCTAGCACAATTTCAGATTAATCATGTGGCAATATCGTACGATTACCAAAACGAAATACACAATGTGCAAGTACGCAGAAGTGCAAATATCATTATATAATCAGGATCAAAATTAAATTAAACCCAAAAGGAAATCCAACAGCAAAACACCGATGATCCCAAAATTTGATCCCAACAAAATCAAAGACTCTAAAATATCACAAAAATTGGAATAACATCCTGCAGAAGAACGGGAGAAATTTTAAGCTAAGGTCATTGAAACAGCAAACACATTGGGTGGAATCAAGAACGTAAAAATACACTAGAAGAAAAAAAATTTTTCACTCCAAAATTACAATAGCGA
Organism: Schistocerca piceifrons; assembly: GCF_021461385.2. Classification (NCBI taxonomy): domain Eukaryota; kingdom Metazoa; phylum Arthropoda; class Insecta; order Orthoptera; family Acrididae; genus Schistocerca; species Schistocerca piceifrons. The sequence continues at coordinate 1,156,460,018 of NC_060138.1, read as the reverse complement.
CAAATCAAGAGAAACACAGAAGAAATTCCTCCAAGCTCGCAAATAAACATCGAAGATTTTAACACAAATTAAACAAGAATATGTCAATGACCAGCGGAGGCAACTGAAGACAACTTCAAAACTGACAACTCAGAGGCTTTCTACAAGTCCTTTGCTAACCAAATCAAAGGGTACTCACGACAGAACCTCTATTTTCGAAAACAAGGTGGTAAATTAGTCACAACAAATAATGGAAACTACTAGCAACAAGCCACATATTCTACACAGCTTTTAAACTGTTCGGAACCCGAAGAGAGATTCCCGAAAATACACCCAGAAATCACAACAGAAAGTTCGTCACCACCAACGCAAGAAGAACACAAGAAGGAACTTAAAACAACAAAGCATAAGGGGAGGCCGAAATTGTAGCTGAACTCTTGAAAAATTTAGGTGCAAACTCACTCAAAGGAATTACACAAACAATCCGAAATATATGGCAAACCGAAAAATTCTCGGATGACGGGAAGGTTGCTATAAACCATTCACTGCATAAGAAAGGCGACAAATCACATATAAACAATTATACTGGGACCTGTGGTTGGCCGAGCAGTTCTAGGCGTTACAGTCTGGTACCGCCCGACCGCTACGGTCGCAGGTTCGAATCCTGCCTCGGGCGTGGATGTATGTGATGTCCTTAGGTTAGTTAGGTTTAAGTAGTTCTAAGTTCTAGGGGACTGATGACCTCAGAACTTAAGTCCCATAGCGCTCAGAGCCATTTGAATACTGGGACCTCTCTCTTTCTAGTCACCTACAAAGTTTTATCAGTTTATCTCTTGGATAGAGCACAAAAGCAGTTATCAGAATATCAAGCAGGATTCAACGCGAACAGGTCAAGCCCAGAAAAAAATTTTAACCTCAAAACCGTACTCAGAATGCGAGCTCTGAGCCAAGAATCTCTGGTATGTACATTTCAAAACTGCATATGATTCGATAGAGAGGCCCTCTTCCAAATTTTAGAAACACGAGATCTCATAACGAACCACTAATAGACACGAAATCTAAAGTAAAATCTATGGAGGAAATCTCAGAGCCCTTTGACATTCAGACAGGTGTTAGATAAGGATATGGAATCTCTCCTATTCTTTCAATGTCGTCCTACACAAGGTTATGGAAGAAGAGGAGAAAGAACTCAAGAGAAGTGATATCTGGAAGTCAATCCTACAGAGTTTTCCCAAAAACGACCTCTACATACAACACCTCGCATCTGTGGACGACCTGACGACGCTTGCAGAGGACGAAGAGACTACCGTGAAAAAGCTGGTGACGCTTAAAAAATCTTCAGAAAGAGTAGGGTTACAAATCTCACTTGAGAAAACTGAATTCTTACGTTCAAAGACATAAATCAGTAGCCTGAAAACAATATAGGCAAAACCAGTAGGGTCGCTTACTTTAGAAACTTCAGAGAATTCATTGAAGCGACAGGCCTTGAAAAATATCTGACAACAAAATTGCCTACAAAATGTCAAAAAAAGAAAAAACGCTAGGCTTAGTCCAAAACCTCTGCAATAAAAAACACATGCCAAGACAGACGCTAGGGCTACGCTAGGGCTAGTCCAAAACCTCTGCAATAAAAAACCCACGCCAAGACAGGCAGAAATTCGGCACTACAACACAGTCATAAAACCAACAATCCTCTACGCAAGCGAAACGCTGACTCTTAACAAAAACACGAACGTGAAAAAATCAAAAAAAGAAAGAGGAAGATCACCAGAAAGACGACGAAGATCACCCAAGACGACTAAGTGTTACAGCGAACCAAAACAACAGAAAAGTTTTCAAACACCGAAACTGACATTAAGAAGAGGCAAATGAAAAGCGAATGAAATTCTTTGGACAACTCAGCAGACTACCAGAATAGCGATTTACAAAAAGGTTTATGTACTAAGCAACATCACTTCAGAATTCAACATACTGGCTGAACGAAACTCGAAAGGACGTCAACAACGGAAACATAAGACCTAACGAAATTTTAGAAAGAGGCACCTTCAGGCGCAAAGTAGACAATTGGGAGGTTACATCAGAGCAACCGAAATAAAAAAGGTAGAGACCGAAGAGGTCGAAAGCACGTAAAGAAGCCCTCTCAGAAAGAATGAATGGCTATTGGAAGAACAAGAAGAACCGAAAGAAAAGTTGATTGTGTTATTTGCTCAACGTCTTCCATTCATTAGGGGAATTCGTTAGTAATAACAATAATAATAATAAATGATTTCGTATGGCCCAATAACCTGCTGCAGGTCTTTTAATTGAGCGCCACATCGATGATTTACGTTTCCCTTAGCCATCGGCACCCAGGTTTCCCCGGCGATCACCCATTTAAGTAATGACCGGCCTCACGTTGCTTAATTATGTTTATCAGGCGAGATGAAACGAATTCAATGCAGCACGACCTTTCGCAATATCTCCAAATAAAGACGAGTAATCCTTAATATAAGTCAATCTTCCACTCTGCAGAGGAATGTATTCTGTTTTCAAATGCCATGGTACAATGATACTATGTATCGGGCCGGGATTCGAAACCGGAACCTTACTTTCTGCGGAAATGGTTCTTAAATAACGAGCCACCCTAGCACGACTCAACTGCTCACCTCACATCTTCAATTCTACTAGCACCCTTACAGATTTACCCCCACTAGCACTTCCCTCGTACTTTCAGAATACAAGCTCTCAGGTAAACACTTCATAATTACCGCTCTCGGTAAAACGAATACGGGAGAGGTTTGGAAACTGAAGCTGTGAGGACAGATCGAGAGATTAGCGGGGTAACTTAATCGGTGTAATCATTTTACGTGAAACGCAAGGCTCCCGTTTCGAATCGGTGTCCAGAACACAGATCTAAACTGCCAAGAAGAATGAATATATATTATATTCAGAAAGCATGAGAATTCAATAAAAATGGACCATCAGTAGAGAACTGGTTGGATGAAAATGGGTGTAAGCCTGGGATCAAGCCTTACTCCTCAGTTTCTCAACCTGGTCCAAAAAACAATAGAGGAAATTAAAAAAAAAATAATGAATGGAATTAAGATTCAGCGTGAAAGTATATCAATAGTTAGGTTCCCTTAAAGTTGCTATTCCGTCTGTAGAAGTGAAATTAGATGTACTGTTAGAAAAGCAAAATCGGCCAAGAATTAGTGGCTATTTCGAAAGTAAGAACCGATCGGTCGTGAAATGGAAACCACTGTGAACATCAACAATGTTTGCAACAATCTTCTACACCTTCCAGCTACTTCTGTCCATAATCCTCTCTCCGACTTAAACAGTTGTCGTGGCGTTGTACCAACTTTCCAGTACACTCCCCATAGAAGCCGCCTGTGCTTTCCGCCAATTCTCTATGCTGGTCTACTGCTCAACGAGCTGTGCTGAAACGTAATCTTCGTAGCCAGCGGTTCACATAAGTGGAGATGAAACTCAATGGGAGCCAAATACGGACTATATTGTGAGTGATCAAAAACTTCCCAACGGAATTGCTTCAGGAGCATCTTCATTACACCTGTAGAGTGCGACCGCGAATTGTCACGAAAAAGGAAACACATGACAGTTATGTATGTGGGGTGCATAGTATGAAGCGAAATCTCTCACTGGACCCTCACACATGGCGGGAAAAAAGTCAAAGAACATGAGAAGGAGGCGACGGGTAGGAATTAAGTGACAGGGAGTTCGTGCCTATCCACGTTAGTATCCAGTCTGTATGTTGAGCAAGTAGTACAGAAAGAGAAGAGGAAATCTGAAAGGGAAATTAAAGTTCAGGGATAATAAATAAAACAAGGTTTCCCTACTTTATTGCAGTTGTGTCAGAGATGGCAAAATTTGCAAGAACAGCTAACCTGAGTGGATACTATGCTCAGAAGACAGAATAAGGTGGACACCGACGAAAGTGAAACATGCTTAATGGGATGAAATCGAATTAAATCATGCAATCCTGTGAAAATTAGATTAGGAAATGAGAGACTTAAAGTATAATTGCATTGACTGACATGTGCAGAGTCAGTTAACATTGAAGTTTTCTGAGTATTTTTCAGCGTCGTACTATATAGAACTATCACTGATGATACCACTTTGTTGGCCAAGTTTACAATAATGTCCTTATGGATCTGTTGATCAATTACACCCAGAAGAAGACAAATGCAACCATTGGCGATGCAACCATAGCCAAAGAAATATGGTGCAGCACGATAACCGGAAAAGTTCCATGTGTAATCTAAAGGTAGTTTATGGTATTTGCTATTTCGGCAGCAAAATAACTAAAGATGGCCGAATTAAAGAGGATATATAATACAGACTATCTATAGCAACAAATTCGTTTGTTGTGAAAAATAGAAGTTTGTTAGCATAGAGTATAAACTGACGTGTAAGGTATTTTTTTTTTTGTAGGTATTTGTGTGGAGTGTAGCCTTGTATAGAAGTGAGAAGTGGACGATAAACAGAGAACACAAGCATTTGAAATGCTGATAAAGACGGATAGACTAAATCTTAAGATTAGACAGTTAGACAGAATAACTAATGAGGAGGAACTGAACCAAATACGGGCAAAATAAATTTATGACGCAGCTTGACCAAACGCAAGGATTAATTAACAGGCCACATTATGAATCATCGAGGAATAATCAGTGTGGTGTAGGAGAATGTTCGGTGGGGGGCGAAACAGCAAAGGGAGAAGAGCGCTTGACTATAGTAAGTAGTTTCAAATTTTCAAATATATGTCGATTACATCAACTATGCACATATGAAGATTGTGTTTGAGGATAGACTAGCATGGGGAACTGCACCAAACTAGTCTTAGAACTTAAGACAAAAAGAACAACTATTATGGTTACAGCGTTTTCCTGACTGACCTCATCGAGTGTTCAAATTAATCTATGCTGTTCTTTGGTTCGATAGTGAAAATTCTCATTCTGACAAAGGAAATCATGTAAGGAGCTCACACAAGTGAGAATTAATTACCAAGGATGTGCATGATTTCCTTCTGTTCTGTCTTTTTACTCAGTAATACAGCATAAAAAATGCATGCCTCTCTTAACATGAAAATGATTTGCTGCTGTAAGTTGTAAATTATCTCTCACTGGCTTTGGGGGAAACATAATGGTACCCCTCTTTAAATACCAGTAGATAGGATTTATTGGTAGACACAGTAACGTTAACCCTTAACTCATGAGGTGTCGTCTCCCAGACCGCGTGAAAATTTTCGAACTCGCTCTCAAAGGCCAGTTGTTGTGGAATGCTTCTATACTCCCCCTACCCTCCTTAAATTGAAAAGCTTACGATGTTTGTTGTCGGTTGCGTTATCGTCTTCTGTGTTTGTTATCGACACGTGTTACTGATAGGTGTAGCAATTTCCTAGACTGCGCCTCGTGGGCTGCGTACCTGTCATTTTTAACTTTCCCGACTCTGAAGAAATTGTTAGTCGGTCTATGGAGGAATGTGTCAGTGATATAGATCAGGAAATAAAAGAAAAAGACAACGATTTTACATTAGCCATTGATTACAATTCTGCTATCGAAAAAGAGTATCATTCAGAGGACGAACTTCAGGGATGTTTTGATGGGGATCTGTCTGTTTCTTCAATGAAAAACTTACAGCGTCTGTTAAAATCGAATGTGTTCCGAGTGGCGATAAGAAAAATGTAGTTTCCAGCAATGACTGTCAATTTGACAGTCTTTCTTTCGTTACCTATCGGGTGGAATTTTGATTCGCAAAATTTAAACTCTGGAATTTAGTTTCATCTGGAAATTTATTAGCTACATAGATTGCATAATTTTTCAGAATGCACAATTGAGTACTCTAACAGTATATTCATGTATACTATGTAAAAGATCCACACAAAATTATGTACTTTAGTGTGATAAATAGTAAAATACTACAGTCTTTGTTTAGTGCAATAAAAAAACTAGAAGCATTTAAACAACACTTAAATAATGTTAAAAATAAATGTTATATAGCATAACTTAAAAATTTCTGATGATCTCGGTTTAAAGATAGTAGCCATGTAACGTATACCCATGTCGTGGTGTACGTTATAGAAAAGTCACCTCACGAGTTGAGGGCTAATGTGCATTATTTTATTGGTATTAAGAAGTTAATTGGTAGCTGGCGAGCGTATGTATTGCAGAAATTTCCAAAACCAGTGGGTTTGTTGCTTTTTGGTACCATTCAGTCTTCTGATTAATTTTATCAATACAAAATGTCTCAGCTCATTAAAGCACTCCATCAGCGTTCAATTCTGAAGCTCGTTATGTATTTTATGACGATTTGCTTACCGTAAACCATGTCATTTTATTCGTCGTTGTTGAAAATAGTATACTCCTTAAGAACAATTACAGAACGCAATGGATGGACCTACAAAATACTTAAAATTAATATCTTCGTCATCATTATCATCATCATCATCGTCATCATCATCACCGTCCTCATCATCATCAGTTGCTTGACACCTCTTCTGGATGGAGGTATCCTCTTAGATTTTCTCCTTGTGTTACAGCTGAAAGCCGTGTGTGTGATTTGAAAGCAAAGACTGCTGTCTTAAGTAGTGATAATCAAGGCCTGGTATCTTCAAGCTACGGAGCTCTTTAATTCTGATGCCTGGGAAAAGAAAACCTGTAAACTGTTAGAATTGTGAATTTGGACAGAAATAGTCACTAACACAAGAACTTTCATAAACTCAGCGCGATAAAATAGATACGGGCTCGCATAGCTAATACTTGTATATTGTACAGTGAGTACTGACTCGTAACAACAAGGAACCAAGCTGAACTGATTATAGCAGACTCCCGTAAAGAATTGCAAACATAAGTACCGTGATCTACTAAAAACAAAATTTAATGAGGAGAATTGAAATTTGTCGAATAACCTGATAACGGTTTTCCGTTATCTCTTGGAACACAGAAAAAAAGACAGAATCAAATAAGCCGAAAGCATGGTAACAAGAAAATAAGTTCGACAGAATGAGTTTAATGAAATATTTGAGCCAGAGCCGCACGGGATTAGCAGAGCGGTCTTAGGCGCTGGAGTCCTGGACTGAGGTCCTGGTCCCGGCGGAGGTTCGAGTCCTCCCTCGGGCATGGGTGTGTGTGTTTGTCCTTAGGATAATTTAGGTTAAGTAGTGTGTAGGCTTAGGGACTGATGACCTTATCAGTTAAGTCCCATAAGATTTCACACACATTTGAACATATTTTTTTTATTTGAGCCAGAATGTTTCTACTTTTTTCTTTATTACCTATCAAAGGATACGGTCAGCTGTTTGAGATCCGGTTCATCGAAGAGATTGGGTCTTACACGCAAAGCCCCACTGTCGGACGTTTCCAGGTGATGTGTTGATTTGGGAGTGGATTACAGTTTAGAAAATTGCCTTGCAATCAAGGAAAACTTTTTCTCAAACCAGAGGATTGGAATTATTTTAATTTTTTGTACGGCAAAAAGTGTCAGACGAAATATATAAAGACGTAGTGTGCAGCAGTTAGTGTATGTATGTCGCGGAGTGAAGTCGACGACTTTCCCGAGAATTACATCTGAATCTACACCACTACTTAAATTCACACAAGTGTTTGACGGAGGGATCGTAGAACCATTTTCACTCTATTTTTCGGCCTTTTCACTCTAGAGTACAACATGTAATTAATGAACACTTAGTTATCTCCGTGCAGGGTCTGGTTTTCTCTAATTTTATTGTGATTTCACCCCATATAGTTGGGAATCAGCAAAATAAATTGGAATTCGAAGAAGAAAGTTGGTGATTGAAATTTCTTGAAAAGCTATCGTCGCAACGAAAACTTTTTTCTTTTAACAATTGTCACTCCAGCTCGCTTCTCATTTCTGTCACTGTATAAGCCAGTAAGTAATAAAACGGAAATTTTAGATCAGAGTTACAAGCGGCAATTAAAAGGTTTCCATTCTAAGGCTACAGAGTCCGGAATCGGCATGCCAATCAGGCAAAATCACCGTGAGCATTGCGGCTATCATCCCACCGAGTCACAAGGTTAAAGATACTCGTTTGATAAAAATCCATGTCCTGCTGCGTGAAGAAGTCCGTAACTGCCACCTGTACATCCTCTACCAAAAGACGCCTCCGATATTCCAGGCCCCTGTTTGAGGAATCGAAGGAGTGATAATCGCCTGGGGAGATCTTGACTATAGGGCGGATGTGCCAGTCCTTCCCAATTCAGTGACGTGAGCTCAACCTATATCCCAGATAGCAGCACGGAACTTGTTGCACCATTCCACATCGATGGTTCTTGACAATCATACTGCCTCATACACACTCTCTACTCTCCAATGGATGTCTACCGGTGTTCGTCCGTTACCAGCCAAGACTAGATTAACAACACGTGGGTCCTGTTTGGAAGCATTTGATAATAACGTCGATATGGTTCACGTTCCTGAATTTACCCCACGCACCTAAGACAGACACCAATTCCACGCTAATCCTTAGCCTACATGTCGGTGCTAATATACTCGCATATGAGTCGCGCTACGTTGCATGTACGCCACTGCAACGTCCTCAAACGGAAACCCTTTGATCGCCTATCATATTTCACGAAGTAGAAATCAGAATGAGCCACTATAAGAACACATGATTTTTGACTGGTGTGGATCCATCGTGCAGTCTGAGTATTGTGATGTCATTTAGTGCAGATCATCAAATTTCTCAAAAAAGCGAGGTATAACCATTGAGTCTTACCAATAATTACATCGTTAACACGTACTTTGAACATATTATGTGGCAAAAGAGATACCACCGGCTTCAGTTACTTAAGCGTACTGGAGATGACCATATCTTGACGACAAAAGAGAATGGACAGTGACTCGAAACGCTCAATGGATATTTCATTTGCTACATATTCAAAGAGCTTTTACCTGTATGACCTCTCAATGATAGAATGGTTACATCAACTAGAAACAGAAGAATGGCGTGAGATTAATACTTCGACTCCTATTTCAAAAAATAAAGCAACTATATTCACTATCACACCCATAAATTATGATGAGTGGAAGTTAGCACCGGAATATTTTCTCACAAACAAAACCTGTTAAAATATGTATTCATCTGTTTGTTAATTACTTGTTCGATAGATTAAATTCACAATAAAAGTAATGTTGCGGAACGTGTCAACATAAAATGCACTTATATATAACATTAGAAAAATGTAAACTAATATTTACATGCCTACATGCAGGGCATTTACGGTTTCTTGTGACTAATTATCGCTACTCAAGAATTCCTCTACTGTTTACAATGAGTTGTTAATGAGAAAGCTGTTCAATTTACATTTGGAAACACTTCTGCTATGTGTCAGACATTTTATTTCCATGGGTACATTGACAAACAGTCTTTTGTTTCGGTCTTATGACTGATTTGATGCGGCCGGTCGCGAATTCCACTATTGTGCCAACCTTTTCATTTCAGAGCAGCAATTGCACCCTACGAAGTCACTTATTTCCTTTACGTATTCCTCTACAATTTTTAGCCTCCACAGTTCCTTCAAGTACCATGAAAGTAATTCCCCGATGTCTTAACTGATTTCCTAGTATCCTGTCCCTTCTTGTCAGTATTTTCCGTATAATCATTTCCTACCAATTCTGCGCAAAACCTCCTCATTTCAGCTTATCAGCCTACATAATTTTCAACATTCTTCTGTAGCTCCAAATCTTAAATGCTTCCAGTCTCTTCTTTTCCGGTTTTCCCACAGTTCATGTTTGTCTATCATAAAATGCTGTGCTCCAAATGTACATACTCAGAAACTTCTTCCTCAAATTAAGATCTATGTTTGATGCTAGTAAACTGCGCGCATCTGCACTCGTGATCTAGAAGTCACACTCATTCTTCCATTCGGTCAGATGCTTAGCTGACCTCTGTAATAAAAAAAACCTGAGTGAAAGGATCAACGATGAACTTGAACAGGTGCCATGAGACGTCCGCCCCGAACAAATGTAACGAACAACAACGAACAAAATCAGATTAAGAAAAAAATGGGGTAGTGTCTTTGATTCTTAATGTAAAAGTTCTCGGTCCTGGGTTCGAACCCCTAACTGCCTAAATTTTGAATAAAAGTCATCGGCAAAGGCGGCAGAAGAATTCCAGCATAAGCAGTCACGTCATTCTGCCAAAGACAGAGGAGCGGATAGAGGTTCATGGCATTCTCTTGTCCTTAGGGTGGGAAACTGCTCCTAAAGGTGGAAAAATCCGCAATGATCAACGACATGATGATGCAGAAGGCAATGGAAAACACTGCTATAAAGACACAATATCCGTGCACAGAACATGTGATCTGTGATTCAAAAAGTGTCTTGATGACCTGTCCATGGACAATAGATTCTGAAGTGGTCTCTCATTCGGATATCCGGGAAGGAACTGTCAAGGGGAAGGTGACCATGAGAAGTAGTTGAATAACCAACGAAAGGACAACGCTCTACGAATCGAGGCGTGGAATGCCAGAAATTTGAACGTGCTAGGGAAGCTACAAAGTCTGTGAAGGGAAATACTATGGCTCAGTCTAGAAGTAGTAGGGGGCAGGGAAGTGAAATGGATGGAGGACAAGGATTTGTGGTCAGATAAGTATAGGTAATATCAATAGCGGCATAAAATGGTAGAACAGGAGTAGGATTCGTTATGGACAGAAAGGTAGGGCAGAGACTGATTTAGTGAGAACTCTCCAGTGACAGGATTGTTATGTTCTCATAAAAATCGACAGCAAAGCGGTACCGACAATGATGGTTCGAGTATACATGTCGACGTCGCAAGTCGAAGATGAAGAGACAGAGAAATATATGACGATATTGAACGGTTAGTTCAGTATGTAAAGGGAGAAGAAAATCTAATAGTAATGGGGGCTGTCATACGGTTGCAGGGAAAGGAGTAGAAGAAAGGGTTACCGGAGAACGTGGACTTGGTACCAAGAATGAGAGAGGAGAAAGATTAGTTGAATTCCGCAATAACATTCAACTGGTAGTAGTGATTACCCTGTTCAAGAATCACAAGAGGAGGAGCTGTACTTGGAAAAAGGCCGGAGATACGGGACAGTAAGATTTCATCATGGTCAAGTAGAGATTCCCAAATCAGATATTGGATTGTAAGGCGTATGCAGGAGCAGATATAGACTCACGCCATAATTTTGTAGTGATGAAAGCTTAAGAGACTAGTCAGGAAGAATCAGTGAGCAAAGAAGCGGGATACAGGAGTACTAAGAAATGAAGAGAGGCTTTTGAAGGTCCCTAACGCTATAGGCACTGCGATAACGGATAGCTCCGTAAGTAATACAGCTGAAGATGACTTTTAACAGAGCAGTCATAGAGATGAAATACTTCAGTTGATCGATGAAAGAAGAAAGAATGAAAATGTTCAGGGAAATTCAGGAAAAAAGAAGTACAAGTTACTTAGAAAACTGCTCCTTATCTCTTTTATATCGGCTCTTGATTCTTCTTATGTCATGGCATCAGGCAAATCCTCCTCCTCAGGGAGGCTTACAATGTATTCTTTCCACCCATCCGCTCTCTCCCCTGCTGTACTTAGCAGTGGTATTCCCGTTGAACTCTTAATGTTGCCGCCCTTGCATTTAGTTTCAGTGCAAGTTTTTTTCAGCCATTTTGTCTTAGCTTCCCTGCACTTCCCATTATTTCACTCTTAAGCAACTTTTGCACTTCCTTCTTTCATCAATCAACTGAGGTATATCTTCTCTTACTCATAATTTCTTCGCAGTTACCTTCTTTGTAACTGGCTTTCTTCCCAATTTCTGTGACTGCCCTTTGAAGATATGCCCATTCTTCAACTTAATTGCTCACTGAGCTATTCCTCATCGCAGTATCTACCGCCTACTCTTCATCATTATTAAATTGTGATGTGAGTCTGTATCTGCTCCTGGGTTTCGGAATCTCTGCCTCACCACGATGTAATCTAACTGAAATCTTCCCTTATTTTCTGACCTTTTACAAGTATATCTCTACTTGAACAGAGTAATTCCTATTGATACGTGATTTTTATTGCAAAAGTCAACTCTCACTCCTGGTACCAAGCACATATTCTCCCGTAACCCTTCTTTCTTCCCCTACAATCGCATTCCAATCCCCCATGGCTATTATATTTTCTTCTCTCTTTACGTATTGAACTACACGTTCAGTATCCATATTTCTTTGTCTTCGACTTGTGATGTCGGCATATACACCTGAACCATCGTTGTCGATGTTGGTTTTCCACCGATTCTGGTCCGAACTACCATATCAGTGAACTGTTCACACCAACTCACTCTCTGCCTCCCTTCCTGTTCATAACGAATCCTACTCCCCTTATACTATTTTCTGCCTCTTTTGATATTACCCTATACTCATCTCACCAGAATTCCTCGTCTTCTTTCCATTTGACTTCAACGAATTGGAAAGAAAGGAGGTTTTATCGTCAGATGAGAACGGGGTAATATCAACAGCGACAGAAAGTGGTCTAAAGGGATTAGTTTTCGTTATGAATAGCAAGTTATGGAAGAAAGTTTTATAGCTGCATATTTCAGCTCTTTCTGTGCCGAAGTTAGACTCTTTAAAGGGTCATGCAGATCATTTATCCATCTAGTCTTGTACTTGTGTGTATCTCTGTTACTCTTTAATGTACGTGGAGAGCTGATGACAAATTTCATAGATGAATCTATGTACTTAGTGGCTGTTACTATTCCCGGATGCTCGAAGAGACACCTGCAAGATATACATGTGTAAACTACAAACGTAATTCTACTTGCTTTCTTTTGTGCAATGAATAAGTTTTGCGTAAGCGAGGAGTTACCCAGACTATTATCCCATAAGACATCAATGAATATTTTAACACACTGACTTCTGTATCCTCAAAGTCTTCTATGGTTTTTACAGTTTATATTTTTATCAATATTCACAACTAAGAATTCGCACCTTTCTATCCCAATTATTATCACTTGTTGGTATATTGCGTTAATGAGAGGTAGCAAATTTTCGACGGTACAAAACTACGTGCACTGCATTCTTTCGAAGTTAAAACCTACACCATTTTTGTGAAACTATTCAGTAACTTTGACTAAAACGTCATTTACTATTATCTCTATTGATTTACTACTAACTTTGTTGATTCTTCGTTGGTTGGCTTAAGAATAATGCTTGTATCATCTGCAAAGGGGTCTAATTCTGCCTGCTCATAAGATAAAATACCAGATCACAAACAAAGAACGGTGGTGGGCCCATGATGAAACCCTATGAGACTCCCGCTGCAATGTCTCCCCAAGTAAATGATGTGGTGTCCCTCTTTGTATTACTCGAACAGCCTAAGGTAACTTTCTGCATTCTGTTTCTCAAAATTAGGACGAAACCAGTTGAATTACGTATTCTATAAAAACGTAATTTCCGTAATAGAGTATTATGACTGACACAATAAAATGTCTTCGATGAGTCACAGAAGATACAATTAAAACAATATGGTCAGTTGTGAAGGAAGTGTCTGGTCAGCAGCACAAGGTCGACGATATAAAGTCAGTTAGTAGTAAAAATATTTCTATTACTGATAAATCAGATATATGTACAACATTTAATAATCATTTTCTGAACATTGTTGATGAATTAAATAAAAATTTATTTTCTGCAGGGAATCACACAACTTTCTTGGCAAATGCCATTCCGAGATTGACAGCTGAAATACTCCTTTGTGATACAGACAATGGGGAGATCGAAACAATAATTAAATCACTGAAGACTAAGGAATCCCATGGTTATGATGGAATGCCTAGCAGAATATTAAAGTAGTGTGCTACACATGTTAGCCCTGTATTTAACAATATTTATATTTTTTCCTGTACGATTTTGTCAGTTTCCTGAATGATTAAAGTACTCAGTAGTAAAGCCGCTTCATAAAAAGGGAGAAATGAGTAATGTAGATAGTTTTAGACCTATTTCTATGCCATCAGTGTTTGGTAAAGTTATTGAAAAGGCTGTGTATGTAATTATAATTGATCATTTTATATCACACCATTTGATATCAAAAGTACAGTTCGGCTTTAGAAGTCGTTTAACTACTGAAAATGCTATATTCTCTCTCCTGCCTGAGGTATTGGATGGGTTAAACAAATGGTTTCGAACGATAGGCATATCTTTTAGTTTACCTAAGGCGTTTGAACCACGCGGGATTAGCCAAGCGGTCTAGGACGCTGCAGTCATGGACTGTGCGGCTGGTCCCGGCGGAGGTTCCAGTCCTTCTTGGGCATGGGTGTGTGTGTTCGTCTTTAAGATAATTTAGGTTAAGTAGTGTGAAACATGGACGGTAAATAGTTTGGACAAGAAGAGAATAGAAGCTTTCGAAATGTGGTGCTACAGAAGAATGCTGAAGATTAGATGGGTAGATCACATAACTAATGAGGAGGTACTGAATAGGATTGGGGAGAAGAGGAGTTTGTGGCACAACTTGACCAGAAGAAGGGATCGGTTGGTAGGACAAGTTCTGAGGCATCAAGGGATCACCAATTTAGTATTGGAGAGCAGCGTGGAGGGTAAAAATCGTAGGGGGAGACCAAGAGATGAATACACTAAGCAGATTCAGAAGGATGTAGGTTGCAGTAGGTACTGGGAGATGAAGAAGCTTGCACAGGATAGAGTAGCATGGAGAGCTGCATCAAACCAGGCTCAGGACTGAAGACCACAACAACAACAGGGTGTAAGCTTACGGACTGATGACCTTAGCAGTTTAGTCCCGTAAGATTTCACACACTTATATATATATATATATATATATATATATATATATAAGGCATTTAATTGTGTTGATCACAAAGAGTATTTCTCCAGAAGTTGGACCATTACAGAATGCGGGGAGTAGCTCACAGTTGGTTCATCTCTTGCTTCAGCAACATACAGCAAAAGGTCATTATTCACGATGCTGAGAATAGTTGTGATGTGGGGCGTGAGTGTGGTACGGTCAAGTGGGGGAGGGGGGGGGGTTGCACCAGGGATCATTGTTGGGGCCAATCCTGTTCCTTATTTATATAAATGATATTCCCTCTAGTATTACGAGTAACTCTAAAATATTTCTGTTTGCTGATGACACTAGCTTGGCAATAAAGGATGTCGTGTGCAACATTGCTTCGGTTTCAAATAGTGCGGTTCATGACATAACTTCATGGCTTGTAGAAAATAAACTAACGCTAAATCACAGAAAGAGTCAGTTTTTAGAGTTTCTAACACATAGTTCAACAAAACCTGACGTTTTAATTTCACAGAATGGGCGTATGATTAGTGAAACTGATCAGTTCAAATTTCTAGGTGTTCAGATAGACAGTAAACTGTCGTGGAAAGCCTACGTTCAGGATCTTGTTCAAAGACTTAATGCTGCAATTTTTACTATTCGAACGGTATCTGAACTGGGTGTTCGTTCGACATGAAAATTAGTGTGCTTTGCTTATTTTGATTCGCTTATGTCGTATGGTATTATATCCTGGGGTAACTCTTCCCATTCTGAAAGGATAATTTTGGCTCAGATACGGGCGGTTCGGACAAAAAGTGGTGTAAGTTCACGAACACCTTGTCGACCGCTGTTCACGAGCCTGGGTATTTTGACATTGGCCTCTCAATACATACATTTCTTACTGTCATTTCTTATTAACAATATTAGCTTACTCCCAAGAATAAGCAGCTTTCACTCGGTTAATACTCGGCAGAAATCAAACCTGCATTTGGATCGGACTTCCTCAACTCTTGTGCAGAAAGGCGTACAGTATACTGCTGCATCCATTTTCAATAAGCTACCGCTCGCATTCAAAAATTTTAGCACTAATCCACGCGCTTTCAAATCGAAACTGAAGAATTTCCTCATGGGTCACTCTTTCTATACTGCCGAGAAATTCTTGAAAAATCAAGCTGATTCTTCATTTATTATTGATTACTTTTACTTAAACTTATGAATTAACTTTTTTCGAAGTCCTAAACATTTTATTTTTACCTGGTATTATTTTTATGTTGTAATTTCAGGTACTGATACGGAGATTTGCTCCTCAATTTGGTCATACGGAACTTGACGAGTAAATAAAAAATAAACAAATGATCCCAGTTGGTAGTGTTTAATCAGTGTAGGATTTTAGTGTTTGTTCAGTAAAGATATAGACAGCAGACTGAGTAGAATGGTCACTTTGACAGACAAACATCGATTGGCTAATAAAACATTATTACACAAGTTGGTAACAATCCTGGAGTACGTTACTTTCTCCATAATTTTAGAAAATGATATAAGGAGCGACTCTGGTCGATAGTTATTGACATCGTGGAGAACCCATCATCTATAGAGGAATAAAAGTGACACATTTCAAATTTTCTGGGAAAACACCGTGAGTTGTGTGAGAACATTACGTAATTGGAATGAGTATCTGATTCTGCATTTATGTGTCTTTCGTCTCGGGGCTCCATTCTTATACTAGACGAATTACAGTACTAGTGAACAAGTGAATGGGTGACACAAACCTGCAAGTATCTAATATACCTAGGTCGTAAACCTGATAAGAGGCAAGCTGCCCTATTTCGCCAGCGGGCAGTTTACAAGGCAGGTGCTGTAGCCATCTGTGACGCCTTACTGCTCGTATCCTCGGTCGTTCGGCCGGTAATTGGCAGTTAAGAAAAGGTCGTGTTATTTGCTTTCTAATTTCAGAAGTCCTGAAAGCTTGGTAACCGCCAACTTTTACGTCAACAGCGTTGTATGTATGAAAGTAGTTCGATAAATCCTGTTATTTAATCGTATATTTTCCGGTATGAATCGTTCCGTGCCGTTTTTACAAATAATTTGCTGCATATAAAGAATAGAACTCTGGGTGGAACACGTTTATTAATCTTGTTACTGTATTACCGACCGTTCGACTTTGTACATGTGATATGAAACACATTACGAATTTTTACTTACAACTATTTAAATGATTTAGTATCTAAAGCGATGAGTACGAAAGTATACACATAATCACGGATCTACTGTATCATTTGGCGTCCTGCATTTTCGTTTCTAATTGTGCCATTGCGTTCAGCTCCTCACTTCTAATAACTCCAAAGCACCAAATATACTGTGACATGGCAGTATTACGTTTCTGTTTTTATGTTCAGTGTTTTGACGACTTATCGGTCAAGATTAATAATTTTTCCCAGTGACGATATCGTGTAAGATTAAGTTTGGTGTTTCTTTATTCAATGCATATTCGTCAAACACATATACATAAATGTTTCACAGACATCGAGACTATCTAGAAAACCACACATCAAATTAAGATCTTGTATGAAACGTTTGAGTTCTACATCAGTACTTTTAAGTAACTGGTTGCGTAGCAATTCCATGGCAACTAGCTTTTTCAGCGTCCCTTGCTGCCTTGAAAACGACATATGCTCCCTTTACTGCAGCTGTGTGTATAAGACATTATTCAACCTACTTGCCTAAATATTCGAGAAAACGTTCAACAGAATTGTTTTGGACATTTGCAACATCTCTCAGCAAATATTCTGGAAGCCCTGTTTCACTGTATTTATCTCCATCACACTTCCCACACACCTTTCTTATTTCTGTAATTGGCACTGACTGAACTGTTTCAGAGGCTCTTTTCCAACACTAGTACATATTAAATATAAATTCTCACTTCTGCGCTGCTTGCATCAGACTAAAATTTTGCTAAATATATTCCTTCAAACTCTTCATGTGTTTCTTTTAAGAGGACATATGGTTTTCCTAAAAATCACTGATAGCCGTATGCAAATCGTTTCATTTACTGTGAATACCACCACCAGTGGCCAGTTTCGCCAGCTCACAGCCCCAGCGGCACAAAAAGAGGAGAAAGCCAGAACCCATGCAGAGGGCGCCCTAGACGCACACATGGGTAAGCTGGAGAATGCCCTCAATGGACACGTTGCAAAGCACCTGCTAGACAATGAGAAGCGTGCAGATTATTGTGGATCCTGCTTTCACTAACGTGAAGCCGGCCATTGTGGCCGAGCGGTTCTAGGCACTTCGGTCCGGAACCGCGCTACCGCTGCGGTCGCAGGTTCGAATCCTGCCTCAGGCATCGATGTATGATGTCCTTATGTTAGTTTCATTTAAGTAGCTCCAAGTTCTAGGGGACTGATGACCTCAGATGTTAAGTCCCGAAGTGCTCAGACCCATTTGAACCATTTGAATTTTTTGTGTGTTAATACTATTGTAAGTAGGCTGTTTAGGTTTTTATATTGGTAACGCCACGTAGTGCTCTGTATGAAAATCACTGGCTGTGCTGTGTGCAGTATATGGCTGGTTGACATTGTTGAGATATTCTCTATTGTAGTGGGCAGTTGGCTGTTAACAGCGCTTAGCGTTGCCCATTTGGAGGTGAGCCGCCAGCACTGGTGGATGTGGGGAGAGACATGGCGGAGTTTTGAGAGTGGATGCTCTGGACGTGTGTCCATCAGAGACAGTAAATTTGTAACACTGGATGTCATGAACTGATATATATATATATATATATATATATATATATATATATATATATATATATATATATATATAATGACTTTTGATCACTATTAAGGCAAATACATCGTTAATTCTTGATCAAAATCTTTCATTTGCTAACTATGCTTATCAGTAATTAGTGACTTCAGTAGTTAGAATCTTTTATTTAGCTGGCAGTATTGGCGCTTGCTGTATTGCAGTAGTTCGAGTAATGAAGATTTTTGTGATGTAAGTGATTCATGATTATGCTACATATTTATTATGATGAAATATTGAAGAAGTGTCAACGAATATATAGTATATGTGTAATAAGGAAAGGAATAATGAGTAGTGGTTAGGGACACTGACTTGTGAAAAAGGATGTTGGAAACCAAGAATCATACGTTAAGAGTTGTGAAATGTGTGTAAATGCGTGAATGTATCACAATGCCAGTGAAAATTTTTTGTACATTGTTATATTTATAGGATTTTGTTTCTACACATTTGTAAAGCAAATTCTCGACCTGTGAAATTTTTTATATGAGACTGTCCCTGCTGTCGTAAATATTTCGGTAAGAAAGTTAAGTGACCTTCACATAATGCGTCGTGGGCGCCCAGCTGTGCCACCTGCCTGGAGAAAAAGCCATTAGATGGAGAAAAAAAAGGAGACCATTAACCTCGATATTGACATTCCTTTGTAGAAAGCATCGCAAGTATGACACTTTCTGATATTTACTGAAATGACTAATGAAACGATGAGAAACATTTCAGGCTATTGTCTTGCTACTTGAGAGATTTTTTACTGCCTTATGAAATGCCATATGGCTAGTGAATGATGTTTCACCCCTTGCTTTATGTATTTGGTTCAAATGGCTCTGAGCACTATGCGACTTAACTTCTGAGGTCATCAGCCACCTAGAACTCAGAACTAATAAAACATAACTAACCTAAGGACATACACACATCCATGCCCGATGCAGGATCTGAACCTGCGACCATAGCGGTCGCTCGGTTCCAGACTGTAGCACCTAGAACCACACAGATACTCCGGCCAGTGCTTTATGTATTTATTTGAACATTTTGTTTAATATCTAGTTTCTAGTTGCACTGCAGCATTGGTTAAAATACAATTTAATAGATGTACTAATATCACTATTATCTGTCTACAGACCCCGTAAAGAATAATTTTATGATGTACTTTCTTAGAAAAGAGAGCACAAATAGACATTTCCCTTCACAGGAATTGCATACATAATTTTTGTCAATGACTGGGTAACTTGTTTCGTAGAGTATGTATGTCAAGGTGATGCATCACTCTAGTGTTAAGATGTGACATAGTTATTAGACATTTCCTATCTTTACTGTAATATATTTTCTGCTTGAGCTTTGTCATGTTTAGGTATAAGCTATAGCATTTGCTGCTGTTGTTTGCCAGGCATAGTTCTACTGAATTTTACATTGTATTAAGCCAGTCTTACTACTGATTTATTTTTGTTTTTGCTGCACATTAGCTCATATTAGTGGTAATGTTGCATTTGCTTTGCTAATTTAGATATACTGCTTCTTGCTTTGCCAGTTTGCATTTTGTTCTCATTGCTGTTTGTGTTAATTTGTTGTGTGTTGCTGCATTGCCTCGTCCCTTAGTATATATATCTGAGCTCAATAGATGTAAGTTAGCTTAAGATGGGGTAGGCTACATAAGAGAACGAGATGTGATGAATTGGAGGAAATGCATTGAGAAGCTATAAGAAAATGGTTTGGCCAAAAAGTAGTGTACAGTGGAGAATAACTATTTTCAAATAGGATATGATTAGAATACAGAAAGCATGCTTGGATAGGATTTTTTTTTTTTTTTTTTTTTTTGTGGAAACAAATGTTGAAATAAGAGAAAAGATCTATGGAATGAAGTTTTGGGTTGGACTGCAGTACCAGATGTCTCACTGAAAACAAACCCTGTCCTTTCCTTTTGTGTTATTCCGCTATGTGTTCGTGTACCCTTGTATATTTGTGTTTTTCCTGTCTTTATGTGGTTAGCTAATAAGGTTTATGTTGTAGAATTTTTCTAATACTAAGCTACATTCACTGTGATGAGGAATACTGTTATCCTCAAATACAATTTGCATTAATAATATGTTATTTACTTTGTAAAGATGTTTAGACATTTTCTTCGAAAGCTATTCTGATCATTGATGTATTTACTTATGTCATAATTCCAGTAACACTGATGTATATTTTTATTTCTATTCTCTTGTAAAGCCCATATTACTTCAAATGTTATCTGAATTGTTATGTTCTTTAATGATGTATTTTTTACCTTTGTAATTGTATTCATATGCTGTAAATTTATAATTTTATAGACACCAGTTCTACAAATTCAGTTACATATCACTGCACACGTTTCTGTTCGTCATAGCATATGCACAATAGATGAGAAGTTGGGACTGTTAGTGTTTGCATGTGTGTTGATAATTCAGCAAGGGACTGGTTAACAGCATTGCTGGTTCGAAGGACATACCAAACAGTTTGTGAGTGCACAAGTGGTGGTTCATGGGCTTGGTTCATGGACTTGCTATATTGTCCGCAAGACTCTTCGATGGTGATAGTGCACCTGCACAGTCGCAACAGATGTCTGCTGGCTGTCTCTACAAGGACTGCAGTGGGTCTGCACCTTTGATGGCCCATCAATACCATAATTCCTACAAGGACTACAGTGGGTCTGCACCTTTGCTGACTCACCAGTACCATTATTTCTACAAGGACTGCAGTGGGTCTGCACCTCTGGTGGCTCACCAATACCATAATCTCTACCAGGACTACTGTGGGTCTGCTCTGTGATGACCTACAAACCAATATTCTTCAAAACGTCGACTGACTCTGTGGTAGGTTTGCTCTGTTGTGGCCCATTACCTGTCTGCATGTCAAGAGTCAGCACTGTCTTCCCATTGGAAGGACAATCCTACTTCTTTAAGATTGCATGCAAGTCCAATACTTCCGTGAGCATTTTCTTTTGCTGCTCAGACTTTGAGGAAAACACTACAATTTTACTGTAATGAACGATCAGGACTGTCTTTATGGACTGTGAGAAAATCTTTTATTTTGACCGACAGTATATCAATAAGTGTGTGCATTTGATTTCTTTGTTATTGTAATTATGAAATTTTTTTTTAAAATCTGTATTAGCCACTGCCCAAAACAAATTGTAAAATTTTTTGTGGGGAGTATGGGGGCTATGTAAGTAGGCTGTTTAAGTTTTTATATTCTTAACGCCACGTAACGCTCTGTATGAAAATCACTGACTGTGCTGTGTGCAGTCTGTGGCTGGTTGGGATTGTTGAGGTATTCTCAATTGTAGTGGGGAGTTGGCTGTTAACAGCACGTAGCGTTGCGCAGTTGGAGGTGAGCCGCCAGCAGTGGTGGATGTGGGGAGAGAGATGGCGGAGTTTTGAGAGCGGATGATCCGGACGTGTGTCCATCAGAGACAGTAAATTTGAAAGACTGGATGTCAAGAACCGATATATATATATTATGACTTTTGAACACTATTAAGGTAAATAAATTGTTTGTTCTTTATCAAAATCTTTCGTTTGCTAACTATGCCTATCAGTAATTAGTGACTTCAGTAGTTAGAATCTTTTATTTAGCTGGCAGTATTGGCGCTCACTGTATTGCAGTAGTTCGAGTAATGAAGATTTTTGTGAGGTAAGTGATTCATGAAAGGTATAGGTTATTGTTAGTCAGGGCCATTCTTTTGTAGGGATTATTAAAAGTCAGATTGTGCTGCGCTAAAAATATTATGTGTCAGTTTAGTGATAATCAGAATAAGTAAAGAGAGAAATGTCTGAGTACGTTCAGTTTTGCACAGCTGTTTGAAAATCAAATAACGTAAAGGGGTTTACCAGCACAGTAATTCACAATTTTTTCTAAGGGGACGTTTCACCATAACTAATTTGTTCCATTTGAACAACAAACCTTTATTCTCATAACCTTTTGCTCATTGAGTTCACTAAATTATTTATGTCAATTATTGGCTCTCACATTGGAGTAATCTCACTGGTAATTGGCATACTACGTCATATTATAACACCGCAACTGCATTTACGTAGCTTGTGCACTCAAATACCAAATTTGGTTTATTACCGACTGTGCCCCAACAGAACAAATAGTCCTGTCACGGAAAAGCCACGTATAACAATACCGTCCGCTACTGTTATACTATATCTTCAAAGCTGGAGGCAGTTCGTATAATGGGATTATTTTTTTCAAGCAATTATAGTATCAAGAAGCAGAACAGTGCTACCCTCTGAAAGGATTTTTGTTATGTTGACCGAGGTTTACTTAACGGAGGTGAGTTATCGGAAGTGAAAGTCAGAATTCTGTAAATATTTAAACAGTAATAAACAATATTTTACTCATCCACAATGTTCAAAGAATAAAGAAAACGGCCGCCAGCCTAATTAGGCATGAGAATGATCAACATTCTTGTTCAAGAAAATAATTATGAGTAACTTTAACGGACAAAGACAACGTATACTTTGTCACACGCAAGTGCAATGAACTCTGACATCTGCATATGTTGGCAGCTAGAGCAGAACAAACTATTTGCATAAATATAACAGATAACTATACGCACTAATATCTTCAGGGCTTAGTCAAAATGAATGGTCACAATAATATTACTATCAATATTCACTGTAGAATCATAAAATGGACGTAGGTGAAGTATTTCTTTTACCAATTAATTTTCTATATGACATAAAAAAAATATTTCACTAGCAAACTATTCCTCACTGTCCTTTGAATAAGAGAAGCTACTGTTATCTTAGATAGTGGTCTTTCTGTTACTTGTTGCCTAGCATAAGCACAATAGACAAACTGTGGATCCTGTTACACTATCGATATCCACTTTTAATACACAAGAGGAACCCAATATTGTACAGAAATTGACTTGAATAGCAAGAGTAATTGAAACTTTCTAAATTAAGTAACTTTGTGCATTTGAACTACTTTCATTGGAGGGGGGCCTTAATCTTGACACACTGTAGCAGAGCAAACTAAACACATCTTCATTACGTTAGTGAAACCAGCACTTGGCAAACATAAACATATAACTCTCAACATTTGCAGTTCTGAACAAAATTGAGATATCTGTAAGATCCTTTCAACAAACAATACTAGTTTTAGCATACTCTATTGCCATATAAATTTTAATATGCTTTCAATAAAGGACACTCGGTTAGCAATTTAGCGTGGGAGGAACCCTAAGTGGATATGTGCCTAAGCATAAATCACGGTAGGTACAAGAGTTCAGTCAATTTTAGCTTATTTGTTTAGTACACTATAACATCCTATGAGCTGATCCTTCACTGTACATTGCTATAGTTCTTCTGTTCCATTACAGTGATTGCGCAATGTGGTGACGAGTGCATGTTGGTACCTGGATTTGCAAGCAGAATTGCTGGATTCTGTCATTTCTTGGTGACGATGATAGATACCAATTCCAGAATAGTTCCAGCTCTTTATCCATCCATCCGAGGCATTGGAAAGCGTCAGGAAAAGCCTCTCTCGAAACCAGCACAATACACAACTTTTACATAACAGTTGATAGTTCTGTAGCTCGTCCCCGACTGACTCTTAATCCACCTTTCTATCCATGCCAACCACAATTTGCGCGTGCTACTAAGTTCCATTCTGGGAGGGGGGGGGGGGGGGGAGGGGGGGAACACACCACCTTTTACATACAAAATAACTGAGAAGCCTAAGAGAAGGTCAGCAGTTTACATAACAGCAACCAAACATATTATATAAAACAGAACATTTGCATATACTGATATTTCTACACAAAATTATTTAAACAAATTTACAATTACATACATTAAGTTTTGTTCTCTCCAAATGAGACAAAGAATTTAAATGATCGATACACTACATTGCGAAGTTCATGCGAAGGAAAAACGAACACTTTTGCGCTATTAATTCAATCTAACAGTATTTACATTACTGGCGGGGACTGATGACCATAGATGTTAAGTCCCTTAGTGCTCAGAGCCATTTGAACCATTACTGGCCATTAAAATTGCTATACCAAGAAGCAGTGCAGATGATAAACGGGTATTCATTGGACAAATATATTACACTAGAACTGACATGTGATTACATTTTCACGCAATTTGGGTGCATAGATTATGAGAAATCAGTACCCAGAACAACCACCACTGGACGTAATAATGACCTTGTTACTCCTGGGCATTGAGTCAAACAGAGCTTGGATGGCGTGCACAGGTAAAGCTGCCCATGCAGCTTCAACACGATACCACAGTTCATCAAAAGTACTGACTGGTGTATTGTGATGAGCCAGTTGCTCGGCCACCATTAACCAGACCTTTTCAATTGGTGACAGATCTGGAGAATGTGCTGGTCAGGGCAGTAGCCGAACATTGTTGTATCCAGAAAGACCCGTACAGGACCTGCAACATGCGGTCGTGCATTATCCTGCTGAAATGTAGGGTTTCGCGGGGATCGAATGAAGGTAGAGCCACGGGTCGTAACACATCTGAAACGTAATGTCCACTGTTCAAAGTGTCGTCAATGCGAACAAGAGTTGACCGAGACGTGTAACCAATGACACCCCATACCATCACGCCGGGTGATACGCTAGTATGGCGATGACGAATACACGCTTCCGATGTGCGTTCACCGCGATGTCGCCAAACACGGATGCGACCATCATGATGATGTAAACAGAACCTGGATTAATCCGAAAAAATGACGTTTTGCCATTCGTGCATCCAGGTTCGTCGTTGAGTACACCATCGCAGGCGCTCCTGTCTGTGATGCAGTGTCAATGGTAACTGCAGCCATGGTCTCCCAGCTGATAGTCAATGCTGCTGTAAACGTCGTCGAACTGTTCGTGCAGATGGTTGTTGTCTTGCAAACGTCCCCATCTGTTGACTCATCGATCGAGATGTGGTTGCACGATCCGTTACAGCCATGCGGATAAGATGCCTGACATCTCGACTGCTAGTGATAAGAGGCAGTTGGGATCCAGCACGGCGTTCCGTATTACCCTCCTGAACCCACCAATTCCATATTATGCTAACAGTCATTGGATCTCGACCAACGCGAGCAGCAACGTCGCGATACGATAAACCGCAATCGCGATAGGCTACAATCCGACCATCATCAACGTCGGAAACGTGATGGTACGCATTTCTCCTTCTTACACGAGGCATCACAACAATGTTTCACCAGGCAACGCCGGTTAACTACTGTTTGTGTATGAGAAATCTGTTGTAAACTTTACATTTTATGGAAGACTTTGAGGACATGGTGTAATCCCTGACACAGTACTCGTTGAAGTCTGTGCTATGGTAAGTGAGCGGGATTCACCTTATAAGAAAGGATTTTCATAGATATCGACTGTGTGTACCTGAATGGTGTCAAATCAGACTTACATCCAGTCTGTAATAACCATGATACGTCAAGTAAGTTCGAAATGGAAGCACACGTCAGGATGGATCAAAATCAGACCAGAAGATGCTACCAATGTGACAATAATACGGTCGCCAGCCCAATTAGGCATTAACTGAGTTTCTTCCCCGTACAAGTTGGTATATATTCATGCAAAACAAGAAGTTGTAACACTGCATAATATAGTAGAATTTTAGAACCAGAAAATTTTTTGAATTGATAGTTTCACGTTCAGTACTGATATGGAAAATCATGAATACATAACACTACACTATAATGTTTACTACAAAACTTTACACTGTCTATTAATCTGATTAAAATCGGGCATGGTTACCCTAGAAATTGTACTTTCATGCCACACACACAAAATGTCAATTTTGATAAAGATAAAACACTGATAAATTTTGACTTTTATATCGACTTTAACTTTTGCTGATCAAACCAATTTAGAACACATCAGAATTCAAATGAATGTAGTAGGGGTGGGGCCCTGAAACTGTTATGATCACTGTATTTTTAAAAAAAATGATTACTGAATTTATTATTCATTCAAGATTTCCAGTATATAAGTTACTACTCTTTTCATCTTATTTACTGCTCATTTAAATGCCTTTAAATCTGTCTCGAAATAATAAACTTCATTACTATAGCAATACTAAAGTTCTCTTTCGACTTCGTTAGACCTTCGCTATTCATTTACTGGTTCATTAACAAAACAATTCTTTAGACACCATTCTAATATAGCTAGTTCTGCAAATAATTATTATTAACACAATTTTTAATTTTCTTTATTGGACACTCGGATTGCACAACGTGTGGAAAGGACCCTGTCTAGGTTAGTTGTGAGGATAATTAGATGATGTCCGCAGCTCGTGGTCTCGCGGTAGCGTTCTCGCTTCCCGAGCACGGGGTCCCGGGTTCGATTCCCGGCGGGGTCAGGGATTTTCTCTGCCTCGTGATGACTGGGTGTTGTGTGATGTCCTTAGGTTAGTTGGGTTTAAGTAGTTCTAAGTTCTATGGGACTGATGACCATAGATGTTAAGTCCCACAGTGCTCAGAGCCATTTGAACCATTTTTGAATTAAATGATGGAAAAGTGCTGGTAAAACTTAGGTTATTATTGCACCAAACCAACACAGTTCACTGTCTGAACCATACGAATACAGTACTAAAAGTTCCAATCTGCTAGTATCGACGCGGCGGTAGGCGGGCGGCGAGATGGCGAGGCACAGAGCACACATACAACCACAGCTATGGCTCTTGACGTATCGGCACTTTAATTTTTCTTAATGTCGCAATACTTTTCCATTTAGTGCCTATGGAATTTTGCCAAGCTGTGTGGGCATACCCGCGGCTCAGTGAAGCTAGGTCTCCCAGGAGAGCCTCCTCGCTCCAGAAGGTGTTGCACAAACCAGTGCCAAACTCCAACTACTACTACTGAGCACTTTGTGCCGTGCAGTGCCCGTGCGCCTGCCATCCACCTTGTACCGCTCCCTGACAGACCGGGTACCCACCCGAGGTTTTGCATTCTACATATCCTAACACATTGCCTACGTATGGATCAGACGCACAGTTACAATTTTAAACATCTTACAACAGTTTCAACATTTGTTACATTTCAATTCTATTACAATATTACTTGACATTTGACATAAACATTAATTTTCACATTGAAACTTAATTACACTTTTTTAACACAATGGCATGAAACAAAAAAATTGAAACCCTAACATCAATTGCACAAGTTTATCGAAAAATATGATGGAAAGATCTACTTATATGTACAATAGTACAGAGTCGTTGTTGTTACAATGGCACTCAAAATTTCGTTTCTTAAACCAAAGTGTTTTTTGAGATACGTTGATGACATTTTTATGGTTTGGCCACATGGAATTGATGCTTTGAATCGTTTCTTAGTTAATTTTAATTTTCTACATCCAAGTATTAAATTTACGGTGGAAATTGAAAAAGATGGTGAACTTCCATTTCTTGATGTTTTAGTGCAAAGAAAGGATGATGGGACTTTTGGACATCGTGTGTATAGGAAACCCACTCGTACTGACCTCTGTCTTAATGCGACCAGCTGTCGTTCACCACACCAACGTAGTGGAGTTTTGCGGACTCTCGTCAAAAGAGCTTATGCCATTTCGGACGACTAACATTTGAAAGAAGAACTTGATCGAAACTTCCAGGCAGATTAAAACTGTGTGCCCGACCGAGACTCGAACTCGGGACCTTTGCCTTTCGCGTCAAGTGCTCTACCATCTTTTTTTTCCCCTACCAATTTTTTTGTATTCTATTTGGATACAAAATTAGGCAGTTCACAAACACTAAATGAAGTGCATCCTCTGCAATATATATATAAAAATTAAAAAAAAAATCATTGTAAAACAAATCAACAAATTTAAAGGAACAGGGATGTTGTTTTTATTTATTTATTTTCCATAAAGATCACTCTGTTAAAAGAAACATGTAGATCATTTCATGGTATAATATGTGCATTAGATATTGAACGGTGAGAGAAGCGTGAGGTTCATTATCAGCTGTCAAATGTGCACACCGTCTGCACCCGGCACATCCTAACTGCGTGGGGAGTCGAGGAAGACTGCCTGAAGATAGTTGGCAAAGGTTTTCCGATAGTGTGACCATTTATGAACCTCATGTGGGCTTGCTGCAAGAAATACCAAAAGTCAAGTCGCGACTTCCCTATAGAGGTACGCGATCGTCCAACCTTTGACCCAGATGATCGACTGTGATTTAGTCGCCGGAAAGTAGTCACTCTCCGGATGTAAGAAGGAAGCAGGTGTAATACGTCGCGGGGTCACACGGAGGTAGCAAGCCACCATCTGTCTTCGTAGAAGCCATACGTCCTCCACCGCGATACAAGTTAAGCGGTGATGGTCGTCATCCACTTGGCGACATTTCGGGCATAGTGGAGTGTCCACTAGTCCAATTGCATGGAGCCGTTGGTTGGTGTTGAACTTGCCACAGACGACAGAGTACCACAGTGCCCGAACGAAGGTAGGAAGGAATTTTTGGTGCACATATCTCCAGATCTTCGGCCAATGTAACTTGGGGTATTTGTGTTCAATGACATTACGACTTATCCGTCGTAGCAGCCAAACACAAAAATCCTTCGCGCATGGCGGTCTCGTGCGCGGAAGCTCGTCTCTGATATAGCTAAGTCCCACGATAAATGTTGATACATGAGCAAAATGTGACGTAATGTTGCCCACCGCCACCGGAGGTGTGAGGAACGCTGGAACTAGGAGATCCAGTAGGCGGGATGTAAGGGAATCACGCCCGCTACGCCATTGCTTGTACTTAGTGGCTAGAAGGAGCGCCGTCGCTCGGCTGTGAACATTCGGAAGTCCGAGTCCCCCCTTGTCCGTAGGGAGCGTGAGCGTTGCGTATCGCACCTTGAGGGGCGACCCAATTATCACAAAATAGCCTAGTGCTGATTGAAGTCGACGTCCGAGCGTGAGCGGTAGGGGCAGGATCTGCGAAATATGCACCATTCGAGAAACCACATTAGTGTTCAGATATTTGACTCGCTGCAAAGGATCAAAGCGCCGTAGGAGGTGTTGTCGGACCATGGTACGTGTTGTCCGTAAAATACGTCGGTAGTTAACTGCCGCAGTATATTTTACAGATGAGGTAAAGTCTATGCCGAGATTGCGGAATCGTTGCACATAAGGAAACGGACTGATTCCTTCCGGCGTAAGGCCCCCTCCAACCGGCACTGCTGCCGATTTGTTCATGTTCACTGCACTACCCACCGTCACACTGTGGCCCAACAACAGTTCAAGGACCGTCTTCACCTCTTCCTCAGAACGAACAGCAGCAGGAGGTCGTCCGCATAGGCACGACATTTGAAGGTGTAGCCCCGCAGTTCCATCCCAGAAAGAGAATTTGCTAGCCTCCCAATCAATGGTTCCAACGCTATCGCGAACAGCAGCATCGAAAGAGGGCAGCCCTGGCGAATGGATCGTGGAATTTGAATGGGCCCATTAACCTGTACCAAGGATTGTGCGCCCCCATAAACCCTTCTAATGACACCAGTAAAACGGTCTGGAAATCCCATTTGTTCCACTACAGCGTACAGATAGTTTTGGCGCACCTCATCAAAAGCACTGTCAAAATCAACCGCCACCATCGCCGCTTTAAGCCGGCACTCCTCCGCCAGCGCTATCACACTACGGCATTCGCCAGTAGCTGTTTGCACATTCACCGATCCACCCGGTGTCGTCTGTTCTGGAGAGAGAACGCTACGAATTAACATGCGACATCGGGACGCTAGCAAACGTGCAAAGATCTTATAGTCGGCATTAAGCAGGGTGATGGGGCGTTAATGTGTGACCGTAATTCCTGGCTTCGGTTTATGTACTGGCACCAAGAGGCCTTCCATAAAACCCGGTGGAATAGGCGCATCGGAACTTAACATCTTGTTGTGCATTTCCGTCCATCGCGGTGCCATTTGGTTGCGAAATTCTCGATAAAATTCAGCAGGAAGTCCATCAATGCCTGGGGACCGATTCAACGAACCCTTTGCGATCGCATCATGTACTTCCTCACAGCTAATGGTTTCCAGTAAGGCTCCCGCGGCTTCCACCGTCAGTGTACGGGAGACGTACGTGGCTATACGTTCGAGGTCATCGACAGGGGCTGCTTCTTCCCGATAGATGTGTTGGTATAATGGTCGACGAATGCAGAGACAATGTCCGCTTGACGCGTCACTCTTCGGTCTTCGCAGGTAATTAATTCCCGTACCAAAACGCGTCGTCGGTGCTTTCGTTCATTCACGACGTGGTGCATGGAAGGAATCTCGTGCATTATCGTATCGTGACATCTCGCACGCACCATGGTTCCCTGAAGATGTTTCCGAGCTAAAGCCACTAGTTTAGCTTTTATCCTTTTGCGTTCGAGCCAGATGTCCTGTCCCGACGGACCATCATCCAGGTCGCGCAGCGCTGCAAAATAAAAGTCGATCGTACGGCGGCGCCATTCTGCCATCTCCCTGCTATAGGAGGTGAAAGTACGGCGAAGCGCCGGTTTAGCACAAGTCAGCCACCAATCAAGCTTCGTCGCATACCTTCCAACCCTTCGCTCGCAAATCGTCCATGTCTCAAGGATCCGTTGACGGCATTCAGGATCATGTAAATGTTGAATGTTTAATTTCCACGGGGCCTTACTATTCCACATCTCTCTACGGGGAAGAAGCACCGTACAGATGTAAGCGCTGTGATCGGAAAATGCCAATGGCCATCGTTCCGCGTCCTGGACATCATTTGCATGAGCCCGTGAGATATAAATGCGATCTAACCTGCTTGCCGAATGACTTGTCACATAGGTGTATCCCGGTGCATGTCCATATCGTAATTCCCACGTGTCACTAAGTACAAGGTCATTGACAACGATTCGCAACTCCTGGCTGATGTTTGCTTGCGGCCATTGGTCTTTCTGGCTGAGAACACAGTTGAAATCTCCACCAATTATTACACATTCATAACGTCCATGGAATAGTGGGACAATGTCTTCTGCATAAAATCGCGCCCTTTCCCGCCGCCAATTGTTTCCCGTCGGCGCATAAAGATTGATGATGCGTGTCTCAAACGTCGTGAAAGCCATTCCCCTGGCCGACGGAAGATAACACACGTTTTCCACTGGGAAGCCATCTCGCACTTAAACTGTCACCCCACTCCCATTGTGATCTCCATGTGACGAATAGGATTGGTAGCCTGCGATGTATGGGAGTGCAGCTATGTGGACTTCCTGCAGCAAAGCAATATCCACATTAGATGCCCAAATCGTTTCCTTCAGTAGGTGTATTTTGGCCGGTGAACGCACGTCATTTATATTTAATGTCGCAATACGGTTCGCATGGCGTTGAATCCCACTCTGTCTAGGCGCAACATCTCTCTGCATCGGCGCTGGGGGCTGAGTTAGAAGATGTTCTCTCGCCCCTCTCCCTTCACCTTCAGCAATTATTAGGCCGTCTTCGTGAGTGCCGGCTGCCTCTGTATGACGTCCGGCGCCTCCTCAATATCGTCATACCACATCTTTTCAGGCAGTGATATATTCGTGTCCATAGCCACAGCATCTGCATCTGGAGAGCCAACTGGATGTGATTCCTCTTCAGCATCACCACGTCCCGGTACCGTCAATGTGACACACCGCTGCGGGTCTGATCGAACAGTTTCCATTGCTTCATCCTGTTTCGTAGAGGCTGTTGTGTCGTCTTGGTCCACAGGCACATCGTCGTCGGGGCAAGGGGAGTCACCCTAGGAGATGTAGTGCGACGACGCCGTTTCCTCACGTTGTTTGCGTGATCTTCCTTCCGTGTCCTCAGATTGTAGGGAATCACGGCTGCCCGACAGAAAAGGATCCGTAGGAACTGGAAGTGTTTCGAGTCCCATCGTTGTACTTTGCGGGAGTTCGATCGAAACTGATACTGTCGTCACAGAGTGCATTCCAGACGGAACAGCATCTGTAGTGGCTGGAACTGCTTCGTGTACTATCGGTGTGCTTGGTGGGAGTTCGGTCTCATCTGATGTCGCCGTTGATTGTATGCTCGATGGAGCAGCATCCTCTGTCATCCCGACGTCTGCTACAAGGTTTCGGAGAGTGCCATCTTGATCTTCCACTGGGGCTGTGTCCTTTCGGTCATCGGCGGACGCAGTGAGGGCTTTGGCACAGGTGATCGGTAGTACTGACATCGCCGGCGACGGCATCCGCACATCTGAAGGCAGTTGCGTAATCCGCCGTTGCATACAGTTTGACCTGAGGTGTCCCTCCTGGCCACAGCCAGAACATGTACGTGGTTGACCATCGTAAATCACCACCGCCCGACAACCACCAATTGTCAGATAGGACGGTACATGCTTCTGAAGATCAATAGTGATCTGTCGCACTCCGTTAAGAACGGGGTACGTGGCGAATTGTGTCCAGCGTTCTGCGGTGTGACCATGTACCGTGCCGTATGGCTTAAAAGCCTCGATAACTTCGTCAGCCGGGAGCTCAAATGGCAGCTCAAAAACACGTATTGTCCGTACACCCAGACCAGCATGTTCTATAGTTTCCGTGCCGACATTCCCGTCACTATGGCAAAATCGGAGACCTGCTTTTGTCGCCTGTAGAATTCTCTCACACGCCGCGTCATTTACCATCTTAACATACACCGTGGGACTAACGATGGACAGGTGAATTCCGACAATATCGTTTGGCGGTATCTTGACGTCCTCTCGAATGAATCGTTCCACTGCTAAAGCCTTTGGTCGTTCGTAGTCTTTGCAGAAGTTGAATCGTAATCTAGTTGTTACTAGCCCGCGTGCAGACTAAGTCCACAAGTAAACAAACACTCGCACACGCCGCACAGGCGCAAGTATCGGACCTCCGATTCGCACGGCCGCTAGCGCCTGTTGACCATCTGAGCTACCGAAGCACGACTCACGGCCGGTCCTTACAGCTTCACTTCTGCCGGTATCTCGTCTCCTACATTCCAAACTTTACAGAAGCTCTCCTGCGAAACTTGCAGAACTAGCACTCCTGAAAGAAAGGATACTGCGGAGACATGGCTTAGCCACAGCCTGGGTGATGTTTCCAGAATGAGATTGTCACTCTGCAGCGAAGTGTGCGCTGATATGAAACTTCCTGACAGATTAAAACTATGTGATGGACCGAGACTCGAACTAGGGACCTTTGCCTTTCGCGGGCAAGTGCTCTAGAGCACTTGCCCACGAAAGGCAAAGGTCCCGAGTTCGAGTCTCGGTTCGGCACACAGTTTTAATCTGCGAGGAAGTTTCATATCAGCGCATACACCGCTGCAGAGTGAAAATCTCATTCTGAGAACTTGATCATTTGAAGATAGTTTTTAAACAGAATGGATATACGGAACAACAAATATGCCGTGCTCTTCAGTTTGGTCCATCACGCGAGTCATTAGACGATACTTTTGAAGCTGTTGCTTATTTACCCTTTGCGGGAAGTATATCATCCAAAATTTCAAGAATTTTAAGAAAACATAATATTAAAAGTGTTTTTACGCCGGTGGCAAAGACTAGAGCCGTTCGTGTATCAGTTACAGATAATTTGGGCTTGAGGATTCCCGGAGTTTATGAAATTCCGTGTCACTGTGGAAAGAAGTATATTGGTCAAACTATTCGAACTATTCAGGACCGGTGCGTGGCACATCATCGGCACACTCGGTTGCTCCAGCCTGAGAAGTCGGCAGTGGTGGAACATTGCCTTAACGAAGGACACAGGATGATGTATGAAAAGACACAATTGATCTCTCCTGCTTCTCGCTATTGGGAATGTGTTCCATTGAAATTAGATTATCCGGTAATATTATTAACAGGGGTAAAGGTTTTCCTCCAAGTAAGATATGGAATCCGATTTTGTCCGACATTAAACAATGACGGTCTTCTTTTCGATCATTGGATTCTTCCAACTAGTGCTGTTGCGATTTATCGTTTCTGCCGTCTTCTCCCACCGGCACGTTGCGTGTCTACTTGCCGCCAGGAGGCGCTGCCCATCATCTCACGCACGCACGGTGCTCTGTTTCGTGGTGTATAAAGGTTTCCGTCGTTGTGGCTGGAATTCAGTTCCGGCGAGGCAGTGCACTAGCATTAACCCATTACTGGCCAAAACTCTATCGGATCATGTTTTGCAAACTTTTATACATAAATACGTTACATTGATTGATTAATTGAATGAAAAGTTGTTTTGAAAATTTTCAGTTTATTAGAACAAAAACTACAGACCGTCCCATTATTGGGACATTGGCCAAATGCGCTATCCAAATTCACAACCTTATTCTCCGTGAATAATATTGTAAGAAGCAACACAAACAATAAATAAAGAATGTTTTAATATTATTGAATGTCTGTTCAGTATG
The DNA here is from genome assembly GCF_021461385.2 of Schistocerca piceifrons. Lineage (NCBI taxonomy): Eukaryota > Metazoa > Arthropoda > Insecta > Orthoptera > Acrididae > Schistocerca > Schistocerca piceifrons. Next base: position 1,156,425,205 of record NC_060138.1, on the reverse strand, counting down.
AAATGAAGCAAAACACTTGTCGTGTACACCAACATTGCACCTATCACAATTTTTTTTTCTTGCATTAAGCACATCTCTTCTGTGTTTTACTTGACACAATGAAATGATTTCCTGGATCTAGTCGTACATCTGTGCTCACCCGTCCTCCAATCAATTTGCTTCCTTGTGGTCCTCTGCGTTTTGGTACTGATCCTGTTTTCTTTGATAGGTAAAACATCACTATTCTTTGTCGGACATCCAAAACTGAGAGCTTCTCTCTAAAGAACCGTCTACATCTTGTACAACAGACTCATTGTTTAATACATTTTTGTCAATATCTTCTTCATCTGTTATTACATCTGCATCGAGTGGAATAATCACCAATTCTACGTCATCATCTTCACCGTCACTCTCTTGATGGTTCGCTAGTTCTGCTAGAATTTCTTTGAGTTTAAGTCCACGCGGCATGTTTTTATCCTGTTGGAATCTTAGCCAGCAGGGGTGGTCGAGCGGTTCTAGGTGCTACAATCTGGAACCGCGCGACCACTACGGTCGCAGGTTCGAATCCTGCCTCGGGCATGGATGTGTGTGATGTCCTTAGGTTAGTTAGGTTTAAGTAGTTCTAAGTTCTAGGGGACTGATGACCTCAGAAGTTACGTCCCATAGTGCTCAGAGCCATTTGAAACATTTTTTTTGTTGGAATCTTATAATTCGAATAGAACATGAAAAAAGCAGATATAAAGAACGTAAAATGCAATTCTTCTCTGTATAATACGTGTATGCAAGAATAGGGCACATCAACAATAATGATAGTGTAACATGCCATTGTCCCATTATTGGGACGCATAAAATATATCGATATTGCACTTACTTGAAAAAAATCTGAAGTATACTTAATCTTACATGGACATCCATGTGTTCATAACAAACACGTCCAGAAAACTAAATCACATCTCATTGTCGTCCAGGGAACTACCAGCAGACATACAGTGCTGCCAAGTGCGAGAACGAAAAATCGGCGAGTTTATAATTATCCTGAAGAAGTACTTAGAAAACAGTTATTTATTTCACATTTACAGGCATTATAGCAGTTAGTTGAACGTACAGGTGCAGCAATAAAGGCTAAAAGTTCCATTGCTTACGTAGAAATAAGTAAAATACACGCGTCCCAAAAAAGGGACAATGGCCAGTAATGGGTTAACTCACCTGAAGATGGCGGCCAGCTGGTCCGCTGAAATATTGTGTCAGGACGACGACATGATCCGGCTGCAAACTCGTAAAGAATATCAATAGCTTATTTTATAGACTGAATAGCCAAAGAAACTGGTACACCTGCCTAATATCGTGTAGGGCCCGTGTGAACATGCAGAAGTACCGGAACACGATATGGCATCGACTCAATTAACGTCTGAAGCAGTGCTGGAGGGATAATTCGGGATAAATCCTGCACGGTAGCCCACAAATCCGCAAGGTTACAAGGGGGCGGAGATCTCTTCTGAACTGCACGTTGCAGGTATCCTAGATATGTTCAATAATGTTCATGTCTGGGGAGTTAGGTGGCCAGGGAAAGTGTTTAAACTCAGAAGAGTGTTCCTGGAGCCACTCTGTAGCAATTTTGGACGTGGGGTGTCGCACTGTCCTGTTGTAATCACCCAAGTCCGTCAGAATGCATGAGATTCTACCCATACCCGTGCACGTCTATCTGCTTGATACAATTTGAAACGAGATTCATCTGACCTATCAACATGTTTCCAGACATCAACAGTCCGATGTAGGTGTTGACGGGTCCAGGCGAGGCGTAAGGCTTTGTGTCGCGCAGTCATCAAGGCTACACGAGTGGGCCTTTGGCTCCGAATGACCATATCGATGATGTTTCGTTGAGTGGTTCGCACGCTGACACTTGCTGATGTCCCAGCACTGAAATCTGCAGCAATTTGCGAAAAGGTTGCACTTCTGTCACGTTGAACTCTTCTCCTCAATCGTCGTTGGTCCTGTTCTTGGAGGATCTTTTTCCGACCGCAGCGATATCGGAGATTTGATGTTTTACCAGGTTCCTGCTATTCACGGTACACGCGTGAAATGGTCGTACGGTAGAATCCCCACTTCATCACTACCTCTGAGATGATGTATCCCATTGCTCGTGCACCGACTCTAACACCACTTTCAAATTCACCTAAATCTTGATAACCTGACATTGTAGCAGCAGTAACCGTTCTAACAACTGCGCCAGACACTTGTTATCTTATATAGGAGTTGCCGACAGCAGCGCCGTATTCTGTCCCTTTACGTATCTCTATATTGAATACGCATGCCTATACCAGTTTGTTTAGCGCTTCAGTGTATATTACTTAAAATGATTAAACTGCTGAATCCATTGCGGAGCACAGATTCACTGAAGTTCCTCCCTTTCGAATTTGGGTTTGTGTATGACGTGTGATTCTCTTCCCTGTGCGTACCGATGAAGGTGACATCGCAGATCGAAACCAAGAGGACAGATGTACAGATGTCAATCTGGACATCCTGATTAAGATTTTCTGTGCTGTCATTAAGGTAGCTTGTGAAAAGGGCATGGCAGATATCTTTCCTCAACTGTCCCTAATACCTGTCCTCCGTCCCCAGAGACCTCGTCGTCGACGGGGCTTTAAACCCCAAGCATTCTTTCTTCATCAACCGAATGGTTCATTCCGATCTGAGCGAACCAATCTGCTATTATAGCATCTACGTTTACATGTACATGCATACTCTACTAATTACTGTCAAGCCTAAGGCAGAGGGTACTTAAATGGTGTCTGTTTGTGTAGCTGAGCGGTCAGCGCGACTGACTGCCATGCGGAGGAACGGGATTCGATTGCTGGTGCCGCCAGGGATTCTTCCTTTGTAGCATTACTGGAAAGTGATGCATTTAGCCTCGTGGTGGCAACTGATGATCTAATTGTCCTAGAAGTAGAGGTTCCACGTGACGAAAACTGACAACGGCTGACCCCACTCATCTCCATACCGCATCCAGTGACCTCACTGGCGGAACATGGCACGGGTGTCGTTCGATACCGATGGGCCTGCCATCGTCTGTGAACAGAGCTTACGTTTAATTTACATGGTACCCCACGTTATTGTCTTCTTCCTGCTACAATAGTTTCTTAAGGGGCGGGAAGAGCAGCTATTTAAATGCTCCTGTGGGTACTGTAATTAGTCTGATTTTGTTTTCTCTGCCCCTACGGGAACGATACGTATGGGAGCTAAAGAACAGCTCACAGATTCTCCACATAATTCCGCTACTTGAAATTTTTTAAATGGACAGTCTACAAGGCTCTGAAAAATTCATGTTTTTCATCATTACTGTGTCGTTCCCTCGTTAGTCGAACTAACATTTGGCCACTCTTGCTGCACTTGCATGCGTTCAATATCCCCAATAACTCTCATATGGTATGAGTCCCACACGCTGGAGTAATATTCCAAGATGAAGCGCACAAGGGATTTGTAAGTACTTTCCCTTGTAAATTCACTGCATTTTCTCTAGTATCCTGCCATTGCACTAAAATCTGTCTACTGCCTTACCTACGACTGATTCAAATGGTTCAAATGGCTCTGAGCACTATGGGACTTAACATCTGTGGTCATCATTTCCCTAGAACTTAGAACTACTTAAACCTAACTAACCTAAGGACATCACACAACACCTAGTCATCACGAGGCAGAGAAAATCCCTGCCCCCGCCGGGAATCAAACACGGGAATCTGGGCGCGGGACCTGCGACTGAACCTACGTGACAATGCAAGAACATAGCCCTACTGAGGCGTGGCGTCTCATATTGATTTTAATTTCGGTAGGAGTCGCGCTCTTTCGTATGGCCGGGTACGGGAGGCCAGTGAGAAAATTGACGCGGAGTGGGCAGAGAGACGGAGTGGTTCATCGTAGGGCCGAACAGTTGGATTTTACCTTTGCTTGGCCGTAATGTGATGTCCTCGGACTCGTGGTAGTCCTATCGTAGCGCTTCCTTGAGCGTGACCATGTTGTGCAAGACGGTCTGGTTCTGTCTTCACTTTGGTCAATGGTTTACTTCTTGGATAGCTGAAAATCTAGTGTTTCGTACAGGGAAGTTGGCGGATGATATGTGAGTAGCATTTCACTCCATGCTTTGCAATTGCTTCTGCTTTTACTTGTAGCGTTCTTCGTTGTGTGGTCTAACAAGCCCGTCGATATATTGTATGCAATCTGCTATTTTCTTTTAGAAAAGAAAAAACTTTATACTGATATCCTTGTTACTTAAGCCGGTGTACGCTCTTTCTGTGATACTGAGAGTCAACTGTGTGATAAAATTTTCCTTTTTTTTCTAATATTTAAACTTCAGTGTTGTTCAGTTGTTTTCCTTTAACAGCCGCTAAGAATCATTGTGTGCTGGCGCACGGTACGATTACGACATCTGACGCTTTGGACACGTGTTCGATTGCACCTGGCAGATAGGTCAATCGGATATCAACAGCGATTTTTTTTTTAAACAGGAGCCCCCATGTTTACTACATATTCGTGTAGTACGGAAAGAAATATGAATGATTTAGTTGGACCACTTTTTTTGCTTATTTCGTGAGACATTTGGCCCGGAAACTATCAATGGACCACCCTGTATAGGAGCAATCCTTCTGTGGTGTCAAAAAGAGATATAAAATAATAAAAAAGTTCTTTCCATTTTTCTTACTGATGCCACAGTGCGACTGATACCGTGTAGACTTCTATAACAAACTTATGTTCCCCGATATTGATCGTTCCCGCAGAAATTGGTAAAAAACAAAGGTTTGTTGTGTCAGCATCTCTCGGCGGTACATTAAGAATTCTTTCTCTAAATATTTACAAGCGATAAGGCATCACCAGCACAAAATCTAGCAATGTCATCAATAACTCTTGTGCACCATTATTAACCTACCTGCATACTTTTCTCACAAGTCTTATGACAGTCATACAATTATCTTTACTCCTCATTCATATAGATCAAATTCTTCTTACTGCTACAATGAAATATCTTGGAATAACTGTCGACTGCAAAGCAAGACGATTTAATAATTATCATGCAAAAATGTAACAGATAACCGTAAGTGGTGACCTGTGGACGAAGGGTACCGTGTTTGACTAGTAAGTAATATGTCGGACGTTCGAATCTCGTTACTGTGTAAATTTTGAATGTAGATTACCAGCAATGGCGGCCGACGGCTTTTGGCACAAGAAGTCTCCTTCGTTCTGTCGACGGCCTTGCCAAAGAGGGCAGAAGAGATGACAGAGGTTTAGGGCACTCTCTTACCTTTGGGGTCAGAAATTTCTCTTAATATATGGAATAATCACCTCTGATCAACGGCATGAGAATATAGAAGGCAATCGAAACTACTACATTAAAGACACAAAGTGTGTATCGACATGACGCATCGCCAGTAATTGAAAAAGTGCCATCATGATCTCTCCACTTGGAAAATATTCAGTTTTAGTTTCCTATTTGAATTTCCGTGAGGGGACGGGGGAGGTGATCATGAGAAAAAGATTAAATAACCAACGAAAAGATAAGGTTCTACGACTTGAGGCATGGAAAATAAGAAGGTTGAGCATAGTAGGAAAGTCAGGAAATCTGAATTGGGAAATGCAATGGACTAATCTAGAGATAGAAGAGAAGGGTACCTGGTCGGGCGAATATAGGGAGTCTCAACAGCAACAAAAAATGTTACGAAAGTAGGATTCTTTACGAATAGGAAAGTATGGCAAAGAAAATGTGATACGGCGGTTCTTAGCAGATTCGACACAAAGCCTGCAACGACAACGATAGTTCAGGAATACATACCGACGTCGCAAGTAGGAGAATTATTTCGCAGAGTAGTGAAGATTTACGGAAAGTGTATGAGTATACTGAACAGCTAATTTGGTATGTGAACGAAGGCTGACATCTGATGATCATGTTGGACTGGAATGTTGTTGGGAAGAAATAGAAGGAAGTGTTACGTGACAATATCGATTTGACAGTGGGAATGAGCTCTGAGTTCTGCAATAAATTTCGGATGATGATAACGAGTACGCTGTTCAAGAATCACAAGAGGAGCAGATATACTCAAAAAAGACTTGGAGACATGGGAAGATTCCAGCTGTATTAAACGATGGCCAGACATAGATTCTGAAATCAGATATTGGACTGTAAAGCGTACCCAGGTGCATATATACACTTACATCATAATTTAATAATAAAGAAGAGTAGATTGAAGTTTCAGAGAATCGTCTGGAAGAACCATTGTGTAAGGAAATGGGATGCAGGAGTGCTGAGGAAGGTAGAGACACGTCTGAAGTTAACTGAGGAAGTAGATACTGCGATAAACACTACGAGAAGGCAGTTCAGCTGAAGAGGGCAGTCACAGACGTTGGTGAGCCGTGGCAGCCTTTCGTAGTGTATCGATAAAGGAATGCTCATTTCTTTGGCTCAAAGATATTGTCGAGCCAGAGCAGCTCCCTCCGGCGTGGCCTGAGGTCGAGTTTTCTGGGTCCACAAAGACACCATGACAGTTAACGTCATGAGGGGACGAACAGTGGAGCAACCTAGCGGAAATGAGACCTGTCTCTGTGCTGGTGTGAACTGGGAGAGATATGCAGGGCTCATGCTGACCTGCGTTTGGCTTACAGTGCCGAGGAACCGCGGGAATGGTTTACTAAAAACCCGCCGAACTGTCAGAGACGTGTTTACCGGAATTTCTGAATGCCCCGGTTCTGTTTATTGGCACTGAAGTTTGCGCATCCATGGAATTCGCAGGATGAATAGTATGAGCAAGATGGAAATAAAATAAAGGTTCGGGATAGGAATTAAAATTCAAGATGAAAGGATATCAATGATACGATTCCCGGATGGCACTGCTGTCTGGAGTGAAAGTGAAGAAAAATTACATGATCTCCTGAAGGGAATGAACAGTCTAATGAGTACAGAGTATGGATTGAGAGTAAATGGAAGAAAGACGAAGGTAATGAGAAGTAGTAGAAATGAGAACAGTGAGAAACTTAACATCAGGATTGATGGTCACGAAGCATATGACGTTAAGGAATTCTGCTACCTAGGCAGTAAAATAACCAATGACGGACGGAGCAAGGAGGATATCAAAAGCAGTCTAGCAATGGCAAAAAGGGCATTTCCGGCCAAGAGAAGTCTACTAATATCAAATATAGGCTTTAATTTGCGGAAAAAATTTCTGAGAATGTACGTCTGGAGTACAGCATAGTATGGTAGTGGAACTTGGACTGTGGGAAAGCCGGAACCGAAGAGAATCGAAGCATTTCAGACGTGGTGCTACAGGCAAATGTTGAAAATCATGTGGACTGATAAGGTAAGGAATGAGGAGGTTCTGCTCGGAACCGGAGAGGAGAGGAATATGTGGAAAACACTGATAAGGGGAAGGGACAGGATGACAGAACAGCTGTGAAGACATAAGGGAATGACTTCCATGGTACTAGAGGGAGCTGTAGAGGGCAAAAGCTGTAGAGGAAAGAGATTAGAATACATCCAGCAAATAATTGAGGACTGAGATGAAGGGGTTAGCACAGGACAGGAATTCGTGGCGGGCCGCATCAGACCAGTCAGAAAACTGATGACCAAAAAGAAGAGTAAGAATCTATGTGTTAAAAAGGTCTGTTAAATATTTTAATTAGATCTTTGTACATTACATCTTACTGGTCGATTGATCTGTGAATTTTAAGTGTCCGTGGCGCCTTTAATATGGATTAATGTTAGTGTTCCCCTCCACGGGGAAGCTTGTTGTGGAGGGAATTTGTTGGCAGGGTAGGATTCATTTTTTTATGTGCTTCTACCTGCCTATTATTAATTCTAGCCATCCTTGAGGCACATAAATATCAGCTGATATTCGTTCTGGCGCACGGTGTTGGTCGATGTCTAATATTATCACAGGTTGTCTGTTCCTGGAGTGAAAGTGGGCTTTCGTGACGCACCAGTGTTATCAGGGTCAGGGTTAAGAACTGTGTGACTTTGAAAATTTTGGGCAAATGTTATGTTTAATTTGTGGTTATCGTTTCGTAGAACATTAACCGTCTTTCTGGACTTGGCTCCTCTGCAACTTATTCATTGAGGCTAATATACTGATATTCTGCTTCAGGTAATGTATATCGTTTCTCTATCTTAAGTGCTTTATATGGAATTTTAATTTGTTTTAGGACACATTGTATTTTCTAAACTTGGCTTGCACTCTGTGCGTTCCCACGAGCCACATCATCTACGACCATTAGCTTGGGGCTGGCTTAATCATTTGTTCCAGGAGGATTTGGTGTAACTATTTAATTCTGAAATTTCTTAAGCCAACTGTCAGTGGTCTTTTAAATTTTCTTCTAACTTGTTAGAACACTGTTACATTTAAAGTATCGCTCTGTAAGAAATTGCAGTAGCTACTGGGGACGTAATCATCATTTATTACAGTCTTGGCTATGACTTGAGCTTGAACTTGCTGAAATTTATTTGTGCTGCCGGGAGTTTTATTAAGACTGCTTGTGCTCTGCCGTCGATGCTGTTTACCGATCCTTGTCAGGCTCTCTCATTCTGGGCCCAGTCGCCTTGCGCAGCCGCCTGTTTATGCTATTCTGTGCGCAAGCCTCGGGCAGCGAAAACTCGGGCTGTCCGACTTCTGCAGTGTTATTTCTCCCAAGCGCGCCCGTGGCCTTTAATTCTGCTGTTTGAAATTTAGGATCCGGACTGAGTCATTCTATTTGTTAATTAAAGTGGGCTCTCCTTTTATCATCTTTTTGCTTTTTTAAGTTATTTAAACATTTTGCTAGTGGTTGCGAACTCACCGGTCATTTTTATTTAATGTATTTTATTTACTCATTTATTATTAAATTATTAAATCATATAATGTATTGAATATTATTGTGGAGCCCTGTAAGCCTTGCTACAGGTCTGTTTTACGGAGTTTTAAATATTTTATCCTGCCTCTTAGGTCACTTTGTATTTTAGTTTAAGAATATTTTTCCAGTGGCCTGTTGTGTGGCCGGTTCAGTTTTATAGCTTCGTATCATTAGTCTTACATCTTGTGGTCTGGCAAACACTTTATTTGTTTTTTAATCATGGCTAGGGCCCCCTGCTGAGCAGACCGTTCACCGAGTGCTGGTCTTTCAATTTGACGCTACTTTGGCGACCTGCAGTCGATGAGGTTTATAGGATGATGATTAGAACAGCACAACACCCAGTCCCTGGGGGGAGAAAATTCCCCGACCCAGCCGGGAATCGAACCCGGGCCCAGAGGATTGACAATCCGTCACGCTGACCTTTCAGCTACCAGGGGTGGACTGGCAAACAGTGATTGCGTGCGACATTTTCTACCATCACTGATTATTGTTCAATATTCAAATAAATTATTGCTTAATTAAATTCATCTGTACAAAGTAAATTGTATGTTGTGCTAGTGAATGAACTGTTAAAAATCCCCATTGGTCTATCCCTTCCTCGTTTTCCTTCCCGGCCACATTAAGAGGTCGTGTTTTCACATTTCAATTGCAAAACCGTAAATCCAGGTAGGTAACTGCGAAGAACCTTCTGTAAGAGAAGGAACACCCCAACTGGTCAGCGAAATAAAATATTCATTGTTCAGGGAAAGGTGGGAATACAGGTACGTAGGTCCCTTGGAAATGAAATGACAGGGGCAGCCAAGGCAAAATGGCAGCGGGAAAAATGTGAAGAAATCTAAAAAGAAATGAGGTCGGAAGGACTGTCTCAGCATACATGCATTCGGTGAAATTAAAAACAGTGGTGGTATCATTAAAAGTGCAGTGGGAATTCCACTGTTAAACGTAGAGAAGGGAGCAGGTAGGTGGAAAGAGTACATTGAACGCCTGTGTGAGGGGGAGGAGTTTTCTGATGAAGTGTCAGAAGAAAAAAGTGGAGTCTGCATGGGATAAATATGAGATCCAGTACTGGAGTCAGAATTTAAAAGAACTCTGGAAGACTTGAGATCAATTAAGGCAGAAGGGATAGATAACACTCCATTGGAATTTCAAAAATTATTGTGGGAAGTGACAACAGAAGGACTATTCACGTTCGTGCGCAGAATGTATGAGAGTGGAGTTAGCGACGAAACCGTTAACAGCTTTCCCACTGCAGTAGCAGCTAAAGGTCAGAACCAAGGCGAAAAAAGATAGCCCATCTCCTGCTTACTCACCCTTTGCCTGTGTACTCTATGAAGTCTTTCTGAAACTTGTTAAACAGGAACGTACATATCTCCTTGTTGTAAACCCAGTGTGCTTCAGATAATTATACGGAGTCCATGGTATTGGGATATCTGCTACCACACTGTTTTTCTTTGAAAGTCATTTAAAACTCTTATCAACCCAGAGAATACCTACAGACTTGCACTTAAAAGAAAGCGGGACAAAGCCAAAACGAAAATGTCCGCGAAATAATTTTAGGAGCAGTTCGCACCGAATCCATTAAAGCCAGAAGAGTCTGAACAACAAGACTCTGGCAGAGAATTTGCATTGCATATTCGCTGAGAACTTCCTCTGCAGGAACCACGGAGGAAACAGATTTCACTTTCTAAGAATACATTTGCAAAATAACTCAATGTTGCTTACTTTCTCGCATCTCCCCTCCCATCTTGTAACACAATTTACCGGCAACCAGGAACATTATGCAGGGGAGGAGTTCAAATTTAAGTTGTGATTCCAACTACCACAGGAATCATCTCATATTCAGATCATTTAATCTCGGTTTTCTCACTTTCTGTGCACGTTGGAGTGTAGTAGACGGACAGATGACGGGCGATATTCTGAGTTACGAGACTGGGCATTGTCTCAAGTGAAGAGAAGTGTGTTTCAAACGTTTTGACCTCAATTCATTGTTGTGTATTCCCTGGTTACTCAGATCGTGAAAAGACGTTTGTAATATTTTATTATAAGGCAACAGTCTTATTTATATCTTCCAGACTGTAAGCGTTAGTCATCTGTTGGTAATGATATTTATCTATCCTTCGATAATCGTTTGCGCAGAGGCAGCCTTCTAATAGACATTTGTGCGTGCAGCCGATTTGTTCTGTTCTCTCAGATTTTACTTTAAATCTACACGTGTTAATCTTTATATTCTCACGGCGTATTACCGGATCTATAAAACCGCAGAAACTCACCTGTAAACAAACTTTGTTTCAGGAACATACACAGTTTGGTTGTGGCTGAATTCCCATATTTTGTTGTCTAATCGAAACATATTCACTTTATTTCTATAGTATTTTTTATCTTCTGGATTCTTTCAGCATGCTGAGAAATTACATTCCTTGTGAGTAAATTCTATTCTCTTGTTCCTTACCTAAGACCCACGACTCAAATTTACAGCATCATCTTCTTTATTTGGTTAATTAAAAAACCAGCACATTGGCCACATACATTGAATGTTGCTATTTTTGGGTTCTGAAAGTGACGTTTGTGATTAATTTTTCAAGTAAACATAAATCTGTGATTTGTGCTACGTAAACATCAATACCAATTTTGAGTTAAATAGTACAGGACATATTAGGGCTCATCCACCGTTTTGAGTTCATCCGCCGCTCTTGAGTCTTCTTTAGGGATTTGTGTGTTATTGAAGTCTCATATTGCACTGACATCAAGTTTCCTAATGGCTTCATAAATATCAGTTTAAGCAGATAACAGAAAGTGAATACCGTTCAATAATTTTCAACCGCAGGGGAACATTTGGAAACATGCGAAGTTAATGGAATATTATAAAAAACTGAAGAGCCGTCTGTGATTTTTCGTTTGATGAACGTTAAAAGTTTAACAGTCTCTGCATTACCTGATTTCCTGCCCGTCAGAACATCCGTCTTGAAAGTTGTGAGCTCTGTCTAAAAGTTCGTTAGCCATAGTATTCTGAAACAAAACATAGCCAAATTATAGACCATACAGTAATTTAAAGCAGTCTTTCTGGCTACCACATCAATGTGTAATCAAAAACAACACAAGTGACTGCAAAGCTCGTTCCCGTCTGTGAAATTTTAAGTAACTGATGACTGAATTTAGCTTCTGTGAACTAGGAAAACTAAGTTATAGTGAGATAAACAGATCGGGAATTCAATGGGTTACAGTCGCAATTTATGGGTCACCTAACTGTGTGTTGGACAACAAGGGATCTTGAAACCTAAGTCAAAACTGAGTGTAACAGTTATTTATTTGCTCTTAGTGACAGAAAAAATTTACATAAAATTAACGAAGGTGAAAGCTCTCCTAAAGCTCAAACAAAATTGCAAGATATTACTTACATTGTGGGGGGGGGGGAGGTAACAAAATGTATGGAAACTGTACAGAGAAAGTACAGCAAGATCTCCTCATCCAGGCAACATCGCGAATTCAAAGTTAACGAGACAAAAGGAGGCCATAAATGACAAGTATTTAAACAAAAAATGTTCGTGGGAACGTAAGTAAATAGCAAGCTACTTAATGTATTGATCACACTATCGCAACTGCTGCACTTACATTTCCCAAAAATCAGCTGGCGTTTGCCAGTCAGCATCAAACTACTGCTGGCAGACGAATCATCCAGAATCTTAGTTCAAAATACACGGCTGCTCACTTTCAAACAAACTCTCTGTGCCGGCCGGGATGGCCGAGCTGTTCTAGGCGCTATGGTCTGGAACCGCACGACCGCTGCGGTCCGAGATTCGATCCTGCCTCGGGCATGGCTGTGTGTGATGTCATTACGTTAGTTAGGTTTAAGTAGTTCTAAGTTCTAGGGGACTGATGACCTCAGAAGTTAAGTCCCATAGTGCTCAGAGCCATTTTTGAAATTATCTGTGAAAGGGGAGACTCAGTGTTGTTGCCAATATGACTAACGAGAATATCAATTATCTTTGGAACAACAGGGGAACGCAGTTGGTACTCGTCTGCAGTAGCGTCTCCTTGATTGTTCAGCCTCTTCGCACCAAGCACGGTGCCAGGGGTGACTCATTCGACTGTAGACACCAAAATTTCGATCCAACAACAACTGATACGGATAGGTTGCACAACGGTGTTCCCTCTTGTGATATAAGTACAGAAAAGACAAAAACTTCATCATGAATTACTCTCTGGGGAGCGCAGTGGCGACACGGCGTCCTCTGCCCTCAGCATTGGCAGGCGGTGGCTCGACCAATAAAAACATGAAGCAAGCCACAGCCCAACTTCCCGGGGATGCTCGTACCTCCTAAGGCGAACCCATGACCTCCTGCCGACAAACAGGAACTAGAAACCACATTGCTAGCTCACCTTGGTAGCGAAAGAAACGCATGACTTCCCTTCCAGCCCCACATGTCCAGTGAAATCAATGATATAACCTGAAATAGCGGCGCAAGATAACACAATACACGTAATGCTATGTGACAATCAAATCATAGCCTCAACCTAAGGGCATGTTCAGTATTCTCAAGAAATAAAATTCTAGACTGTGTGTAATACCAGAGAGGGACATCATATAAAAATGTTTATTGACTCCATACAAGCCTTTAAAGTACACCTAAGTTTCTTGTCGTTCAGTCTTTCCAAATTCGTACGTATCTCTGAGAACTGGTCAAAATGCTGGTCGCTCTTGCAATGCCATTCAACGTCTAGTGAGAGTATCTCACAGTAAAAATATAATCACAAAAGAAAAACTGCTTATTCTATTGTCTTTTCCATAGATAAGAACAACTCCACCAAAGAAGAGATGCTCTTAGACTTTGACGATATCGTTACATTTCTTACACTCACTTTCATCTTTCAACCTGCAGATTAGTAGATGTACAGATAATGGTTTCAAAAAAAATGTTCAAATGTGTGTGAAATCTTATGGGGCTTAATTGTTTCAAAAAAATGTTCAAATGTGTGTGAAATCTTATGGGGCTTAACTGCTAACGTCATCAGTCTCTAAGCTTACACACTACTTAACCTAAATTATCCTAAGGACAAACACACACACCCATGAATGAGGGAGGACTCGAACCTCCGCCGGGATCAGCCGCACAGCCCATGACTGCAGCGCCTTAGACCGCTCGGCTAATCCCGCCAGGCGATAATGGTTTCAACGCCGTCTTCCTATAGATAGCGTACTGCCATTTCTAGCTTAGTGCCATACCTACCAGAGCGACATTTGTGTGCACATTTTAATAGGGAATGCTTAGTGTAGTGTCTACCTATGAAGAAACGGGCAACCAAGCCGCAAAGATGCTTCCTACAGCCAACTGAGTGATGTTTCGAGGGGTCAAATTGTGGCCTTCGAAGTGGGGGATGGTCCTTTTAGAGAATTCTCACACATGTTGGACGTGCTGCGTCATTTGTGCAACGATGCAGGTATCTGTGGTCATATGACCATTTTCACACCTGTAGGTGACGTTCTGGACGTTTACGCACCACAGATGCCCGCCAGGATCATCATAATGTAAGGACAGTAGTGGCAGATCGTACATCTGTCACAGCACAGATAAAAGGACTTCTGAGTCCAGATGCGTCAGCACGAGACCTTGCGAACTGCTTGTTAGCAATGGGACTACGGGCACACACATCTCTAGCCTGTAGTATCGACGTGCGTTTCTCGACTGGTGCCATCAGAGGATCACTTGGAAATGGAATGATGCACCATGGTAGTCAACGATGAAAGCAGAATCTGCCTAAACGCAAGTGATGGTCGGTTTCACGTTCGTCGTATACCTGGTGAGAACTGTCTCGTAGACATTCTTGCCGTCGCAGGCCTAATGATCTGGTGTGTGATAAGCTAAAACTCTCGTTTATCGATGGTGTTTCTGGAGGGAACTCTAACCAGCGATCGGTACGTGCGGAATGTTGTTAGAATCGGCCTTTTGCCGTCGTTATGACAAGAAGGTGAGATGTTGTTCCAACAGAACAACGCTCGACCACACAGTGCCCATGAAACTGAACGTACTCTTCAAGATGTGCAACAACTTCCCTGGTCAGCATGACCTCTGAACCGTCTCCAATGGAGCACACATGAGATAGCATGGGACGAGAAATGACTCATGTGACTCGTCAACCAAAACCTCTTTCAGAACTTCGTGAACAGGTCGAGCAGGCCTGGCGTAACGTAAGCCAGGACAGTATTCAACACGTGCACGATCGACAGTATGATGGAGTTAGCGCCTGCGTTGCCGACAGTGGCGGTTACACCACATACCAAAATGCGTGTTTCAGCACCAGTCAGTCGTCCGCTGTGGACGAGCAGTTCTAGACGTTTCATTCCAGAACCGCGATGCTGCTACGGTCGCAGGTTCGAATCCTGCCTCGGGCATGGATGTGTGTGATGTCCTTAGGTTAGTTCGGTTTAAGTAGTTCTTACGTCTAGGGACTGATGACCTTGGATGTTTAGTCCCATAGTACTTAGAGCCATTTGAAACATTTGAGCAGCGTGGGTCTTGCCTCGTAACTCAGAACAGCTTGTGTTATTGATATGCAAACGTAATAATTTTAAGGACTCCATATGCACTGTTGCAATCTGTAAAAGGTTGTACTATCTTTTCTGGTAGTGTGTTTGTGCATACTCTAAAGTGGAATATGTAAAAGACTAAACTCTGGAATTACACACGTAAAAAAAGAATTGCATCACCTCGGTTCCAAGAGTTCCGGAACCTAATAGAGTTCAACATAAACATCATTTCCGCCCTTTTTAT
Organism: Schistocerca piceifrons; assembly: GCF_021461385.2. Taxonomy (NCBI): domain Eukaryota; kingdom Metazoa; phylum Arthropoda; class Insecta; order Orthoptera; family Acrididae; genus Schistocerca; species Schistocerca piceifrons. The sequence continues at coordinate 1,156,409,597 of NC_060138.1, read as the reverse complement.
TGCTCATGAAAATCACACATCGCGTGTTGTTCCACCATACAGCGAGACCTTCACGACTGATGGTCCAGATTGCTGTACACACCGCTACCTGTAATACCCAGTAGCACGTGCTCTTGCATTGATGCATGCCTGTATTCGTAGTGGAATACTATCCACAAGTTCATCAAGGCACTGTTGGCCCAAATTGTCCCACTCTTCAATGGCAATTCGGCGTAGATCCCTCAGAGTGGTTGGTGGGTCACGTGATCCGTAAACAGCCCTTTTCAATCTATCCCAGGCATGTTCGATAAGGTTCATGTCTGGAGAACATGCTGGCCACTATAGTCGAGTGATGCTATCCTGAAGGAAGTCATTCACAAGATGTGCACGATGGGGGCGCGAACTTCCGCCGGAGGTTCGAGTCCTCCCTCGCGCATGGGTGTGTGTGTTGTCCTTAGTGTAAGATAGATTAAGTAGTGTGTATGCTTAGGGACCGATGATCTCAGCAGTTTGGTCCCATAAGATCATACCACAAATTTCCAAAATTTACAGTTGACGTTCATGAAGGTGAATTCCTCGCCAATATGCTGCCGATATGGTTGCACTATCGGTCGGGAGATGGCATTCATGTATCTATCAGCCGTTACGGCGCCTTCCATGACCAACAGCAGGGTACGTTGGAACCATATAATTCCACCCCCAAACAGCACGGAACCTCCACCTTGCTGCATTCGCCGGACAGTGTGTCTAAGGAGTTCAGGCTGACCGGGCTGAAGGCATATGCGACAATCATCAGTGAAGAGAACGTGATGCCAATCCTGGGCGGTCCATTCGGCATGTTGTTGGGCCCTTCTGTACCGCGCTGCATGTGTCTTGGTTGCAAAGGTGGGCCTCGCTATAGAAGTCGGGAGTGAAGTTACGCATAATTCAGCCTATTTCGCGCACTTTGAGTCGTAATACGACGCACTGTGGCTACACGAAAAGCATTATTCAACATGGTAGCGTTGTTGTCAGGGTTCCTCCGAGCCGTAATCCGCAGGTAGCGGTCATTCACTGCAGTAGTACCCCTTGGGCGGCCTGAGGGAGGCATGGCATCGACAGTTCGTGTCTCTCTGAGCGAGGCATGTCATCGACAGTTCCTGTCTATCTGTATCTGCACCATCTCCGAACAACATCGCATTGGTTCACTCCGAGACGCTTGGACACTTCCGTTGTTGAGAGCCTTTCCTGGCACAAGATAACAATGCGGGGCAATCGAACTGCGGTACTGACCATTTGGACATTGTTGAACTACCGACAACACGAGAAGTGTACTTCCTTCCTGGTGGAATGACTGGAACTGATCGGCTGTCGGACCCTCTCCGTCTAATAGGCGCTGCTCATACATGGTGGTTTACACCTTTGGACAGGTTTCGTGACATATCTGTACAGTCAAAGGGACCGTGTGTGTGATAAAATATCTACAGTCAACGTCTATCTTCAGGAGTTATGGGAACCTGGGTGATGCAAAACTTTTTTTGATGTGAGTATAAATGTTTTCTGGTTAACTGTCATTAACAGAAATCTAGGGACACTGAGGCATTTACGATGTTATATACATATATCGAACCATAATCGTGTATACTTGATAAGACAGGAAAACTATATTTGGTTGATGCTGTCTTCGTATGTTGAACTACCTCTTTGATGTCCTTAGTCACAAAACCCTGCCTTTGGATCACTGAGAGGCTTTAGATTGTAATATTTCTGACCTAGAGGACCCCAAGTTCCTTGGCAGGTGTGTTTCTTCAAGCAGTGGCACTTCAGTAGTATTACTGCAACGTTTGGATGGATATTGTGGCACCTAGTGTGTTCCAGACTTACTTTTCACTCTGCAGCAGAGTACTACTCATATGAAACTTGTACCTCAGATTGGGACTCGCAATTGTGACTTTTGTCTGTCACAGACAAGTGCTCTACCGGATGAGATATCTAAGCGCGATTCTGGATCCCTCGCTCGCTCTTTACAGCTTTACTTCTGCGAGTACCTCTCTGCATAGCTGAATTTTGGATGTTATTAGGAAGTAAAGCCTGGATAACTCATCTCCTAAAGTTGTAGCATATGAAAGAAAAACGTCGAAGTTTGCAGTCCTGTTCCAGCATCTAGTCTTAATCTTCCTAGAATGATCCTGCGTATAGTTGATCCTGAGACGCTGCAAAAGACAACTCAGCAAGTTACTGTTATTTGCAGAGCCTCCTAAGATACACGATATTTGTGACTAAACTGCTTTCATATATGTGAATGCAGATTTTAGTATGGGAAAGAAAGAGGACGTTAGGAAACAGCAACGAAAATTAATAACAAATAATTGTATTGCTGAGGCGAATACTCCAAATTAAGCCAGTCATAAATATCATGAAGTCAGGACAAGAAACTTCCTGGGAGATTAAAACTGTGTGCCGGACCGAGATTCCCACTCGGGACTTTTACGTTTCGCGGGCAAGTGTTGTACCATCTGAGCTACCCAAGCACGACTCACGCCCAGTCCTCACAGCTTTACTTCTGCCAATACCTCGTCTCCCACCTTCCAAATTTCACAGAAGCTCTCCTACGAACCTTGCAGAACTAGCACTCCTGAAAGAAAGGATGTTGTGGAGACTAGCTTAGCTACAGCCTGGGGGATGTTTCCAGAATGACAAGGTCCCGAGTTCGAGTCTCGGTCCGGCACACAGTTTTAATCTTCCAGGAAGTTTCATATCAGCTTACACTCCACTGCAGAGTGTAAATCTCATTCTGGAAGTCAGGGAAAGTTTTACAGAATTCTAGGAGTGAGTAATATTTGAGTAGGGGCTGGGTTGGGGGGGGGGGGGGGTGGAGGTACACTTTGCTGCAAGATATTAGGTGAAGCACTTCAACATCCACGGAGAGTTTGCACACGACTTTTGTTGTGGATCAAAGTGACGAACGTCAGGAAGAATTTTTGCTACTGATGCTGGAGATCTGATCCAGCTCTGGGCTCTAGCCACAGACACTCAAAATTCGCTGCCCACTGACTGATGTGAGCAGTCATTTAACGCCAGCACTCCAACAGCACAATACAACACACCATTTAGTAATTAAAAGCGCTACAGTATAGTCAATAAAAGAAGAAACAGCATGGGTGGCAGCACGTGTCTCCAGCCTTCAACTACGGAGCACAAACGGCAGCTGATAGACACGATAATCTCTGCTGATCCACTGCTTATACGGAACAGCGGCCGGTCAGATATTTACCAAAGAAAGGACACCAAACAGCTGAACGATTTCATGAGTTGTTATTTTATTTACACGACCACTTTGGCATCTCATTAACTCCATCTTCAGGCCTCTACACATTGTATGTGCAGGGAATAAGATACATCGATGCATGAATAACCGGAGTCATCAACCTGGATTCCGTGCATTTTTTGTGATGTCGTCAAGTCTCCGAAGTGCACACTCCACAAAGATTCACGGAACTGAAGTACTGAGGGTTCTGCTTATGTATGCTTCGATGTATATGATTCTCTATACGTAGAGTGCATAGAGGCCTGAGGACGGCACTAACGAGATGCCGAAACTGGTAGTGTACATAAATAACAACTTCAGAAAACGTACGTCTGGTTGATGATTTTTCTGTGGTAAGCACGATAGTCGTAAACAGAGCGGCAAAGGCAACGAGGTATACAAAATGCCAATGCGTGATTGGTTGAGGTATATGTGCAAAGCAACAATCACCAGGAATATTTTTTTCCCAACTCTGTTCTACCACACTCTCACTAGACTTCTGCCTTTAATTGTTCCCTTTATCTGAAAGTAACAGCTAAGGCCAAGAAAACCTACCTCGACATAATTATCGAAGAAAGGAAGATAATAATGTATCCTTCTTAGTGAATGACAGACCGATGTTAATGATTTCCGAATGAGGTTTGAAAATGGCAACAGCGGTGCACCTGTCATACGTTCAGGCTTCTGCAGATTAGTCGTAGTTATGAGGGCATCCTGGGCATACTGGGGAAGTTTTTTAAATAACTTTCCGCTGTAAACCCAGACCTGTCTGGTATGTGGAGCAATTAGATTGGCTGGAAATGAATAGATTTTAATAAATGTTACTTAAATTCCAGTAATTTAAGAAAGACTCCTAAGTATCAGACTATACAGCCAACCACTTGCAGATAGTTGTTTGCTACAATGACCTGGTTTTCAACACGTCTATGAATGTCTTCATCAAAGTGAAATTTTGGGAAGCCGTAAGATTACGCTGCGAGGGAGCAATGGTCAGAATTAAGAGCAGATATGCTCAAGTCAAAAATTAAAATAAAACGCCTTCCAACCTTTGCCACTTGCACCTGACCAGGAAACAGCAGCGTGAAGTAGGCTTAGAAGATCTCCACGCATTCAGCCCCACCCCCCTCCCTCCCTGCCCCGCCCCCGGTCGGCCATCTTACCGTAGACAAGCTGTATGTGTCCAGAAAAATAATAAGTTTAGACCTAGATGTTCAGAGTTTCCAAAATTTTGTCCCGGTTCGGCAATTTAAACGATGACAGGCCTGTTGTGTTGAAATATTAACAACTATATTAAACTCCAGTTATATTCCTATAGCTGCTACAAATAACTCCTTTATTTGATGTTGATTGCAAATTCTGTACTGAAGTACAATTTTTGTATATTTTATGTGAGTAATTAATATTTTAAAATTTGTCAGACTGAGTAATGTAACAAACCTATCACCACTCAGCATCCAGTGCGGCCCTAAAAACATAGCATTCTACATAAATAGTGCTCCACCCGGAGGCTAAAAACAAAATTGCACACTACAATTTTAAAGTTACATATACATTGGTACTATGGAAGCAATCATTTACTATGTTGGTGTGGTAGTTGTCAGCTTTTTTAACTGAAGAAAAATGTAAATTAACCGAGATGAATCGGAAAAACAATTCCGTAATGTTCTATTGCAGCAATGGTAGTGTGTTGCTTGACATAGCAATATCGATTAAATATCTAGCCATAGCGTTGGGAAGCGATTTGGAGTGGAACGAGAACGTTAAGGACGGTAGTAGTAAAGGCGAACTGTCGACTTCTGTCAACTGGAAAAATTTTACAGAAGTGTCGCTCACCTACAAAGGTGAACGCGTATAGAACACTAGTGCCACCCATTACTGAGTACTGCTCGAGTAGTTGGGATGCTCACCGTGTCAGATTAAAGAAAGATATCAATGGAATTCTGAGGCGTGCCGCTAGTTTTGTTAGCGGTAGATTCGATCAAAACGCGAGTGTTGCGGAGATGTTTCGTGAACTCAAACTGGAATCCTTGGAGGGAAGACGACGTTCTTTTTGCGAACGCTGTTGAGAACATTTATAGACCCGCCGGTTGAAGCTGACGGCAGAACGATTCTACTGTCGCCAACGTACATTTTGCATAAAGACCACGAAGATAACAGAAATTAAGGCTCTATTTGTGAATGAAACAGGAAGGGCAATGCCTATTAGTGGTACTAAATTGCCCTCTGTCAAGCACCATGGTGTGGCTTACGAAATATGTACGTAGACATAGATGTTCGTGCATAGTAAAGTGACTAGGTAATGCAAAATATAATTCGCCCTGTTGGGGGTATTACGGCGAGATGGAAGCTAAATTAGGCACTTTTATACTCCTGGCTTGGTGAGCCCGGAAGCTAGTTAAGCTCCAGCTAGCAGTACGCCACAGACAAATTGTCGGTGAGACTGTCAGCACGCTCCTTTGTACAGAATAAAAGTGACTTACGTGAGGTAAAAGTACTGTATATCCAACACAGAACACACTGTAGGCACCAAGTTTTAGCCTCCAAACTAAGCGTTGAGTAACATGTTTTTTGTATGTTGCCTGATTTGGTATCTGAAGGACGTATATCATGCGAAACGCCGTTTCAAAAAGACGAGCGGTGTAGTTGATGTATCTGAATGGAAAAAATATTTCCAATATTGTAATAACAGCCTGAGAGGAATCGACGGTTCTCATCTGGTTGAGGCAATTGCCGCTAATGTAGTAGTAGTAGTAGTAGTAACAGTAGCTTTGTTCATCTGTAGATCTCTTTTTACAAGGATGTAGGATATGTCAAAGTATTTAGAAATTTAGAACAATTTAAAATAAACTAATTCGTGTACACATACATTTACAGACTTTTAGTTAGAGACAATCATTAGATTTACTCCTGACGTACAATACTTCTTTACAAATAACTTATTAAATAATGTAATGAAACACTGTTCACTCATATCTCACCATCAGTCACTGCACGCACTATACACACATTGATTCACAATACTTCACTCACTACACACACACACACACACACACACACACACACACACACTGGTGATCTCTATGCCATTTTCTGTACCACAACTTCCCATTTGCTATCCCGAAAAACTGAGTCAGCCTCCCTTTACAATGAGTGAGATGTTGAGTTCAGAAATAGGAAGAGGTGTTAGTGCCGTGCTATGCATAGCTTGGGGGTAAATATTTCTAGAAAGGCTAAAAGAAGGAAAAAAATATAATGTGAAGATGTAATGTGGAATGTTGGATGTTTTATAATCATTATTATTATTTATTTGTAGAACATTCTTTTATCAAACCCCTACTCTATTTTATCTAAGTAATCATTCAATGTACAAAATGTATTGCATAACAGGAGGTACTTTTTATCTGCCTTTTTAAATAAGTCTATTTTTGCAGTTTCTTAATTTCTCTTGGTACTTTATTGTATAGTTTCATTCCTTGGTAGAAAATGCTGCTCTGAGTTTTATGTTTATTTTTTCTTGGTAAATGTAAGTTGAGTCTAGCTCTTGTTACTTGGTCATGGACAGAGCTGTTTGTCCAATAACTACCAATGTTATTTTTGATGTGTACAACTGACTGGTAAATGTATTCACATGGAGCAGTTAAAATCCCCAGTATTCTGAACAGATCTTTACAATGAGCTCGACTAGTATTTTTGGTTATTATTCTTATGGCTCTTTTCTGGAGTTTGAAAATGCCATAGCGAAGAATTGAGTGTACATATGAATAGGATGTAACTAAAAGACACTGCATGTTACACACAGATGACAGGATTCTAAGGGCATAACATGCCAATGACATTCTGTTTGCAAGTACCTTTTCTGTGTTCATACCACTTCAACTGAGAATCAACATTCATTCCTAGACATTTTGCATTTGTTGCATTGTCTGTAAAGGTGCCATCTTCATTTAATTTTACACTGTCATTTTTCCTCTTCAAACTGCAATTCATTGCATTAGTTTTCTCTATGTTCAATGTCAGTTTATTGCTTATTGACCAATCATGAACTCCCTTGAGAATTTCATTTGCTTTCCCTGCAAGGAGTTCTCTTGTTTTCTCAGTGACTATCATATTGCTGTCACCAGCGAAGAGAATTTTTTCACCAAGAGTGACACTACCGCGAAAGTCATCGATATATATCAGGAATAGTACTAGACCTAATATGCTACCTTCTGGAACCCCTACATTAATGTATTTTGGTTCTGATAAGTGTTTTACGAAATGTTTAGATGTATTTGAAGCATGTGTTATCTCTACTCTTTGTACCCTATCTGCTAGGTATGATCGAAAGCAGTTATTAGCTACCCCTCTTATTCCTAATGCTTCTATTTAATAGAAACTTGTGGTCGACTGTATGAAAGGCCTTAGAAAGATCCAAAAATATTCCTGTGATACACCTCGCTTTAACAAGAGCATCAAGTACAACTTTTGTGAATTCTACTGTGGCTGACTCTGTATTTTTGCCACATCGTAAACCAAACTGTGATTCGCTTAAAAGATTGTATTTATTCAAGTAATTCATTAATCTCTCTTTCATAATTGCTTCTATTCTTTTTTAGAATGATGACAGCAGGGAAATGGGCTGGTAATTTTCTGTATCTTCTGCATTACCTTTCTTAAGCAAAAGTTACAACTCTTTCCTGCTCTGAAAATGTCGCTGATGTGAAGGATTCATTTATAATATTTCTTTAGGGGCCTCGTACAATCCCTATGCGTTGTTTCAGTACACACATTGGCACTTCATCTAAGCCTACTGACTTTTTACTTTTTACTTCTCTAACAGTTTAATTGACTTCATTCTCTGTGGTTGGAAGTAACATCATTGTATTTAGTGCAAAATTATTTACAGGTATTATATATGTTTTGGGGAATTTTTGCTGCAACTTCTCTGCAATACTTAAAAAATGCTCGTTTACATAGTTTGTTAAGTATTGTGGATCATTTATTATCTTATCCCCCTCTATTAGCACAAAGTTTTATTTTTTTTTTTTGTTTGCTTCTCCCTGTTTCCTTTTTTAAAACGCCCCAGACTGCTTTGCTTTTATTGCCTGCATTGTATATTATTTTGGCATTAAATGACTTTTTTGCAGCAGTCAGTACTTTCCTATAGATCTTTTTGCATCTATCACAGAAATTTAAGATTTCTAGATCATTGTTAATCTTTTTCATGGAATAGAGGTGTTTAAGTGTTTTAGAGGACTTTTTGATACCTGCTGTTGACCATCTGTTTTTGTGAGATGTTGATGCAGACATGCATCATTTTGGATATGCTTTTTCAAAGTTCAATTTAAATAATGTGGAGAATTTAGAGAATTTCATGTTCACATTGGTTTCCTTATACTTTGTATGCTGTATCAGGTATAAGAGTATGGATTACAGTAGTAATGGGACCCAACCACGCATTTTTGAAAGCAAGTTACTCCACTGTTACATTCTGTTGTGAGTTCTAGTGAACGTGTAGTTTCTTATCAATTTATTTATCGTTTGCGGTCAGTCTGGCAGCATTTATTGCCTAGCTTCCACTACAAATGTTGATTGTTTATAAAAACAGTAGTTAGGACGTGCTGTTTAGTACACTATTTTAGTTCAAAGTTGATTTTATTACCTGTAGACTTTGACGTTGACCTTCTATGATTGTTACACAGGTAGCTATACAAGTGCCGATCATGGTGGAGATGGAGGAGGATTTGTAGGAAATACTGCATTCCGACTGCTCTTGATGGGAAAAATCGAGTGATGGGAGTGCGGTTTATGGATACAGGTGATGGTAACTGTGGTAGCGAAAGAAAGTGACTAGCTGCTAACAAAGGGGTCAGATGAAATACACTGAAGCGCCAAACAGACAGGTATAGGCATGCGTATTCAAATACAGAGATATATGAACAGGCAGAATACGGCTCAGCGGTCGGCAACGCCTATATAAGACAACAAGTGTCTGGCACAGTGGTTAGATCAGTTACTGCTCCTACAATGGCAGGTTATCAAGATTTAAGTGAGTTTTAACGTGGTGTTATAGTCTGCCCACGAGCGATGGGACACAGCCTCCAAGGTTGCGATGAAGTGGGGATTTTCCCTTACGACCATTTAACATGTGAACCATGAATATCAGGAATCCGTTAAAACAACAAATCTTCGACATCACTGTTGCCGGTAAAAGATACCCACTGGTGTGCCCTTGATAGTTGCACGATACAAAGCTTTACACCTCGTCTGGGCCCGTCAAAACCGACATTGGAATGTTGATGACTGGGAACAAGTTGCCTGGTCGGACGAATCTCGCTTCAAATTGTATCGAGCGGATGGACGTGTACGGGTATAGAGACAACCTCATGAATCCATGGAGCCAGCAGGTCAGCAGAGAACTGCTGAAGCTGGTGGAGGCACTGTGAAGGTGTGGGACGGGTGCAGTTGGTGTGATATGGGACCATTGATACGTCTAGATACGAGTCTGACAGCTAACATGTCCGTAAGCATCCTGTGTGGTCACTCCTTTCATGTCCATTGTGCATTCCGACGGACTTGGGAAACTCCAGCAGGACAATTCGACACCCCACACGTCCAGAATTGCTGCATAGTGGCTCCAGGGACACTCTTCTGAGATTAAACACTTTCGCTGGCCACCAGATTACCCAGGCATGAACATTATTGAGCATATCAGAGATGCCTTGCAACGTGCTGTTCAGAAGAGACCTCCACCCCTCGTACTCTCACGGATTTATGGAGAGCCCTGCAAGATTCAAGGTGTCAGTTCCTTCCAGCACTACTGTAGACGTTATTCCAGTGCATGCCACGTCGTGTTGCGACACTTCTCCGTGTTCGCGTCGGCCCTACACGATATTAGGCAGGTGCACCAGTTTCTTTGAGTCCTCAGTTCTGATCGTAAGGGGTAGAATACTGTGTAGGATATTAACTGATCTGTATGTAAGTACAGAACTATGTTGTTTACATTGTCTTATTTATAAAACCACCATTCGGTGTAGGGTGCAGTGTCTACCTGAGATTAAATTTTTGTGGTTCTGACTCTAGTGTTTCAGCTAGATCGATCCTTCTTGTTTATTTGTCCACAATAACCCAGTAATTTTAATGGAATCCGAGACTTTATATTGAACGATTAAAGACTGAACAGTTCTTCAGTTAATCCTCTGTGGACCTGAATACTTATGAAACGGGAGAAAACTAGTTTTTTATGAATACTGCCTGTGTTTTAAAGATAAAATGCAGTTTTTAAGTGACTATTATTTATTGAAAGTCACGTTGAGCAAAATGTAGTTCAACATGGATGTTTTTGAAATTTTGCAGTATGAAATTATCAGTAACTTTTGAACTTTCTTAGCCCTTCAAAATAAATTAGAGTTATTACTTGATATTTTCCATCAATTTCTGAAACAACTTTAAACAGACTTTAAGAACAAAAAATAATTACATTATCAACACTGCACTGGTAGCTAGGACAGCTTGGCTGTGGAAATGAAAGGGTAGCCCACAACATAGACAGACAACAGTATTCACAATCACAAGCACCCAAGCTTTAATGATCTTCCAGCAATAAAGGCTCTTAACAAATCTCAATTAAGCAAGGACATAAACTTGGTTATAAACATATGTTAACCTTCAACTAGTGAATAACCCCAATAAAGAATTACCAATCAATAAAACGTAGATAAAGGACTGCTTTACAAGAATGCTTAAATTAAGTAAAATCATGAAAGCTAAGTTACAAATTTTATGTTAAGCTTCAACAGGTGAATAACCCCAATAAAGAATTCTCATTTAAATAAAACATAGATAGGAAAATACCTTACCAAAATGCTTGAATTGTGTAAAATCATGAAAAGCTGAGTTACAACTTTTCTCACAAACTACTTAGGAATTTACAGCAAATAAACAAGTTTTATCTGTTTAACCAGAAGGTAACTGCCAAGTCCAAGCGACCGAAGCCACTCAGAGCGGACGACCGCCCCAACGCTGGTCATCAACCGACATCGTCACGGCCCAGTGGCCACCGTGCTAAAACAGACTAACGTTTCGGTAAGCGACCGACAGAAACACGGGAGTAACAGTGACTGAAGGTCGGCGTACGCCTTACGAAACACGGCACACCCTGAAGCGCGAGCAGGCACAGCTGACTAGCGGCCATACAACCGCGAGCAAACAACTCTTACGCCGCCCGTACTAACGCGGGAGATGATAGCGAGCGACAAGACGCCACTCGCAAAGCAGCAACCGTGCCTACCCCTCGACCACAGAATGTGCCCTGTCTCCTTGTCTATGGTAACATAATTTATAGCACACAAGAAACCATTTAATAATGGCATTAGTTCAACGCAAGATCAGTTAACAGTTAGGTCTAGTAAAGATTTACCAACGGATTTACCTTCAAACCAAGTTCCGAACCACAGGCGGAAATTAGTAAACCAGACCGATAAAAAAGAAATCAAATTAAACAGTTGCCAAAAATACAGTCACAATACGCAAGCCCTTCAAGACCTTGCTATCTTACTCACAGTTATCATTAACGGCGAAACATACACAAATGAATGACAAGAAATTCACCATTGAAAGCAAAAAAACAACACACCACAAAGGTTAAATTAATTAATTTGCGGACGAGCCAGTCACTGAAAGCTCAGTTCCACAAGATTAGGACTAACCTCACCCGGCAGCAATACATTCGGGTGCGTGATAACTAGGTTGCCCACACAGGACTCCAAAACCCAAAACAACAGGTCACACGTTAGCTGTCTTGTTCTCGGATACTAGGCACCACCGGGCTAAGACAATCACGACAAAAAAAAAAAAAAAAAAAAAAAAAATCTCTGAAATTACAGCTGCCTGCAGCAAAACAAATGTGTCAGGGTGCATGAACGTAAAGCACAAGCCACTGTTCCAGCCGGAGCGTAACTTTTTCATAGCACATACGGACAGAACAACACAGGGGGGCATAAAGGGAGCAGCAGATGCGTACCAAGCAAACTATACTGCGCCAAAATACGACCCACGTCACGTCCAAAAACCGGAGCACTGCTCCCGGAGCTGGTGTCTGCTCGCTGGACTGCCGCAACTCTGTGTCCCCCGGAAAGCGATGCTGACTGCCGCCTTGCTCAACGCTCCCTTCTCGGCCGTGCACAACAAATCTTCTCTTGTGCCTCAGAATGCGGCCGCAATGTCCGTTCTCCGCTGCTGTCCGCCCCAGACTCCCGTACTGCACTCACTCCCTCGTTAGGACCCGCTCCGACAGGAGGCGCTCGCGATCGCACATAGTGCCAACCTCAACCAGAGGAGTAATCGATAGCGTCTTGCGCCCGAGAGTCACGCCACGGCTCTAACACTTTATAGGAGGGGGCGTTCGATAAGTAATGAGACGAAATTTTTCCTGAAAGCAGGTGGGATTTAGTCAAGATTCCAATAACCATACTATTACAGCTACAAAACCCTATATCTCAACATAATTTTCGTCCAATGCGAGGGCCATACGTACCTAACTGGGAGGGCCTGTATGTCAGCATAGTTGCTCTCTAATGGCCGACGTCGCAGACAATCTCTTGCTGCACCAATAACCTCCCTGACAACCAAGTACTGTTTCTCCAGGAGCGTATACTTCCTTGGTCCAAACAGATGAAAGTCGGAGGGTGCGACATCCGGCATGTTGAATAGATGAGAAAGAACAGTCCAATAAAATTTTGTGAGCTTCGCTCTGGTGCGCAGTCTTGCATACATTCTTTTGCATTCTTGTGGTATGGAAATGGAAATGTCGTGTGGCTAGGGCCTCCCGTCGGGTAGACCGTTCGCCTGGTGCAAGTCTTTCGATTTGACGGCACTTCGGCGACCTGCGCGTCGATGGGCATGAAATGATGATGATTAGGACAACACAACACCCAGTCCCTGAGCGGAGAAAATCTCCGACCCAGCCGGGAATCGAACCCGGGCCCTTAGGAGTAACAGTCTGTCACGCTGACCACTCAGCTACCGGGGCGGACTTCTTGTGGTGATGAACACACTAAACATCTACATCTACATCGTTACTCTGCAATTTACACTTAAGTGCCTGGCAGAGGGTTCATCGAACCATTTTCATTCTACTTCTCTACCATTCCACTCTCGAATGGCGCGTGGGAAAAAGGAACACCTAAATCTTCCGTTCGAGCTCTGATTTCCCTTATTTTATTATGATGATCGTTTCCACCTACGTATGTTGGTGTTAACCAAATATTTTCGTATTCGGAAGAGAAAGTTGGTGATTGAAATTTCGTAAATAGATCTCGACGCAAAGAAAACCGCCTTTGGTTCAGTGTCTGCTACCCCAAGTCGCGTATCATATCAGTGATACCCTCAACCCTATTGCGCGATAACACGAAACGAGCTGCCCTTCTTTGCACTTTTTCGATGTCCTCCATCAGTCCTACCTGGTAAGGACCCCATACCGCGCAGCAATATTCCAGCAGAGGACGGCAAGTGCAATGTAGGCTGTCTCTTTAATGTGTTTGTCGCATCTTCTAAGTGTTCTGCCAGCAAAGCGCAGTCTTTGTTTCGCCTTCCCCACAATATTATCTATGTGGTCTTTCCAATTTAAGTTGCTCGTAATTGTAATTCCTAGGTATTTAGTCGAATTGACAGCCCTTAGATTCGTACGATTTATCGTATACCTAAAATTTTTCGGATTTATTTTAGTGCCCATGTGGATGACCTCGCACTTTTCTTTATTTAGTGCCATTGCCACTTTTTGCACCATACAGAACTACTCTCTAGGTCATTCCATAATTGCAGTTCATCGTCTGATGATTTTACTAGACGGAAAATTACAGCGTCATCTGCAAGCAGTCTAAATGGGCTTCTCCGATTATCACCTAGATCATTTATGTAAATCATGTAAATCAGGAACAGCAGAGGACCTATGACAGTACCTTGCGGAACGCCAGATATCACTTCTGTTCTACTCGATGATTTACCGTCTATCACTACGAACTGTGACCTCTCTGAGAGGAAATCACGAATCCAGTCACACAACTGAGACGATACTCCATATGCACGTAATCTGATTAATAGTCGCTTGTGAGGAACGGTGTCAAAAGCCTTCTGGAAATCTAGGAATATGGAATCGATCTGAGATCCCTTGTCGACGGCACTCATTACTTCATGGGAATAAAGAGCTAGCTGTGTTGCACAAGAACGATATTTTCTGAATCCGTGTTGGTTATGTATCAGCAAGTCATTTTCTTCAAGGTGATTCATAATGTTCGAGTACGGTATATGCTCCAAAATCCTACAACAAATAGAGGTCAGTGACATGGGTCGGTAATACAATGGGTTATTCCGATTACCTTTCTTGAATATTGGTGTGACCTGTGCTACTTTCCAGTTTTTAGGAACAGACCCTTCGTCAAGTGTGTGGTTTTATATGATTGCTAAGAAAAGCGCTATTGTGTCTGCATACTCTGAAACGTACCTGATTGGTAAACCAGCTGGACTGGAAGACTTGCCTTTCTTAAGTGATTTGCGTTTTTTCGCAACACCTAAGATATCTACTTTTATGTCACTCATGCTAACAGCTGTTCTCGTTCCGAATTGTGGAATATTTAATTCGTCTTCTTTCGTGAAGGAATTACGAAAAACTGTATTTAGTAACTCCGCTTTATGGCACCATCATCGGTAACATTTTGAGACAATATTTCATTGTGGAAACTATTAAAAGCATCTCGCATTGACGTCTTCACTGAACTTCGAGCTTCCGTGAAACTTAGCCGGTCTTGAGGATTTTGCGTTTTTCTGAAATTGGCATGCGTGTTTTGTGTACCATGGTGGATCAGTCCCGTCTCTTATTAACTTATCCTGTATGAATCTATCTATTGCTGTCGATACTGTATCTTTGATTTGAGCCATATCTGGTCTACACCTACATAATTTGCTTGGAAGGAATGGAGACACTCTCTTAGACGTTTCCTCAGTTTCCTGAGGGTCAACCTCGTAAAACTCGAGGAATTCCGCACAGGTTCTCCTTCATTGCTCTTTTTGATCTTCTGTTATTCGGCGAGGAAGCCAATGGGCACACACGTTTTAGTACCCGAACTGGTGGGCGAGTGTCATCCAGTTGAGCAACGAAGTATTTGATTGTGACCTGTCGATCGCCTCGAAAGTGACTGTCCAGACGTTTCAACATTGCCGGAGTCACAGCTGTGTGCGGCCGGGTGATCGGACTCATTTGTGCGACCTTGGTGGATCATGACAGACGCCTGGCCCATTGATTCATCGTGCTATTGTTCACTGCCTGGTCCCCGAAGACGTTCTGATAGCGCGTGTAAATAGCAGCGATGCTCTGGTTTCCGCCAAAATAAAATGACAGGTCTCTGTCCGGTACATAGCTACGCTGCAGAAGCCATTTGGAAGGCTGCGTACAGCGCTGCCACCTATCAGAATTTAATGAAACTATACAGGCTGAAGCTAGAATATTCCACGATGTAGCGCAACAAATTCCGCATTTTTTCCCTCCGAAATTGGCTAAGAAACAAAATATGTTGCATTACTTTTTAAATGCCCCTCGTATTTGAAACCATGCCAATATAATTTGGTTTCTTACGTTTGTCTTTCTTATGAAAACAAGTCAGTGTCCCAATTCCGTCAGTTTTTCCACAAGAAAGCGGCAGTGCAAGAGTATCAATTCTCTCTTCAACGAACGTAAAGTCTTGTGGCCTTTTTTTCTCATTATAATTTTATATGTTTTCTTGGTATTGGCCAGGTGCAGTTGGACACTTAAGATATAGAAGACTAAACTTTCAATACCATCGAGCAACGCGGAACCGTGTTTAGCACATGGTGTCGCGTTCGAGAATACGACGGTCGAAATCAGTGTCCGGCAATCCTGTGTTCTCTTAAGTCCATTTTTACAGAGATGGTTGCCCTACTTCGGTTGTCCAACACAAATGTCGAATCAAGACACCTTCAGCTGTCTAAATTTCCAGCTGTTATGTTACTGAGCAACCAGTTTCAGCACTACATTACGCCGTCCTCAGGCCCCCTGACCGTCGTATTTGAAGAATCCCATGTCTGGTCCGATCAAAATAGGGGCCAGAATTCAGTGACAGGTATTGCTAGATTTGTAGCACTGCTATCCCTTCAATAATCACTTGACGAGAAAGTGATTATCGAAGGGATCGGTGTGTTATTAAAACTGTGTGGCGGACCGAGACTCGAACTCGGGACCTTTACCTTTCGTGGGCAAGTGCTCTACCATCTGAGCTACCCAAGCACGACTCACGCCCCGTCCTCACAGCTACATTTCTGCCAGTACCTCGTCTCCTACCTTCCAGAGCGCTTGACCGCGAAAGGCAAAGGTCCTGAGTTTGACTCTCGGTCCGGCTCACAGATTTAATCTGCCGGGAAGGTTTAGATAAGGATACCAGTCACTGAACGCTGGCCCCTAATCTGACTGAATCAGAGGTGGGATTCTTCATACACGTCAGTCAGAGGGCCTGAAGATGGAGTAATGTAGTGCTGAAACTGGTTGGTAGCTCCAGTTAAATGTCGCGATAGTTAGTTTGAAAGGACACGGCCGATTTCCTTCTCCATCCATTAAAAATTCCGAGCTCGTGCACTGTGACTAATGGCCTCGGAGTCGACGAGACGTTAAACCGTAATCTTCTCTTACCTTCTCTTCAATACCTTACAAGGAGTAAGTCCTTTGATACCGGAGCCAAGCGTTCACAATCGAAAGACCTAGAAGCTGGAATAATATCTTATACTGAAGTATGTTTCGGCCTAGTTTGTCTTCTGTACAGTACCTTTAAGGAGCGCATCAAGCAAAGATATTACTTAAAGTTAATGTACTGTTTCACGAAGCTGTGACTCTTTCTCTTTACTTCGTATGGCTCTGAGCACTATGGGACTTAACATCTATGGTCATCAGTCATTTACTTCGTACCCCATAGTGCTGTGCTCAGATTGATTAACTGGATAGGTGAAAAGCTCCGTTATCAAACCGTTTCATAACTCATACAATACCATTATCCTCTAGAAATGATCTTTCGTCGTATTCCGCTATTCCGTCTCTCTTCATCTTTTTTTATCTTTGATACATTTGCCCTCTCTCTGTTTTGTCCAACGGTTCACCACTACAATTTTTCGTAGCTTAAGGGCAATATTTCCTCTAACTCCCACACCTGGAGATTTTGAAATGTGCCTCATTTTTCCGTGTGTACATTCATCAACAGCTCCTTATTCCTGCAGGAAAGTTATGTCTTGTCTCCTAGTTTCTTAAGTTTGTTTCGAAAATATTGTTTCCAGAAGTTTTAACTGGAATAGAAATACCTCTTCATTGACAGTTTTTTCCCGTCCATAGAAACAGAGCTGATGTTTCTAACTAATCAGGGTAAACTTTCATCATCCTTTGATTGCGGTTGTTGTATCACTGTTGTTGAAGGCAAGACTATGTTTGATATGTTACAATGTGTTAGGACATACGGCACCTGGAAGAGCTGTAACTCGTGTTTGAGATTTCCCACGAATATGTGTTGCAGGTAAGCTACTAATTGAGTTAAGGAAACAGTCAACGAAACATTGTTCTTACACATCCTTTCCCCCTTTGTGGGAGTTCGGCTGCCGCAATGCAAGTCATTTTTAGTTGACGCCACTTCGGCGACTTGCGAATCAGTGATGATGAAAGACACACAACGCCCAGTCCCCTGCCGGGAATCGAACCCGGGCCCCCTGCGTGGTAGGCGCTAACACTACCACTACACTGAGCTGTTATAATGACCAGTGCTGACAGCTCTGGAGATTGCAATGCTGAATTTTCATCGTCGTTTTAGGAGAATACCACCTCATCATTACAATGTGACACCAACAATGAGTCATTGGAATCACATTCAGAAATTTTCATTGTTGCAAATATTTTTAGCATTATAGAAGGTGAGTTGTGTGGAAACTACGACCAGTCGCTTTATGTTGAGTTCAAACTTTTCACTGCAGCCGGCCGCAGTGGCAGAGCGGTTCTAGGCTCTACAGTCTGGAGCCGAGCGACCGCTACGGTCGCAGAAACGAATCCTGTATGGGGCATGGATGTGTGTGATGTCCTTAGGTTAGTTAGGTTTAATTAGTTCTAAGTTCTTAGCGACTGATGACCTCAGAAGTTAAGTCGTATAGTGCTCAGAGCCATTTGAACCATTTTTCACTGCATTATTAAGAAGTTTTCGGCCCACTTTAGACCCCTCACTAATTAATAAATATTTACAAGAACTTTATATTGCATACGTGACGATGTCCTCCAGAGATGGGAAGAATATATAAAAGAGCTATATGACACAAATAGCAAACCAGAAACTCTGGAACTTGAATCACACAACAGTGTAAGTGATGAAGAGAAAGGACCGACCATCATAATGGAAGAAGTAAAGTCTGCCATTGCTGCAATGAAAAATGGCAAAGCAGTAGGTACAGATACAATACCGGGAGAAATACTAAAATGCTTGAACCACAATGGAATAAGAGAAATATTGAGGTTACGTAATAAAATATATGACAGTGGTGAATGGCCTGAGGACTTTTTAACAACAGTAATGACTCCATTACCGAAAAAACAAGGAACCAAGAAATGTAGCGAGCACAGGACAATCAGCCTCATTTCACATGCAGCAAAAGTGATGTTAAGAATAATTAATGAAAAAGTAATAGAGGAGAATCTCGGCGAGGAGCAGTTTGGCTTTAGATGGAATACGGGCACCAGAGGTGCAATAGGGTTCCTACGAATCTTGGGAGAAAGGTTTATTGAAAAACGAAGAGACCAATATACACTCCTGGAAATGGAAAAAAGAACACATTGACACCGGTGTGTCAGACCCACCATACTTGCTCCGGACACTGCGAGAGGGCTGTACAAGCAATGATCACACGCACGGCACAGCGGACACACCAGGAACCGCGGTGTTGGCCGTCGAATGGCGCTAGCTGCGCAGCATTTGTGCACCGCCGCCGTCAGTGTCAGCCAGTTTGCCGTGGCATACGGAGCTCCATCGCAGTCTTTAACACTGGTAGCATGCCGCGACAGCGTGGACGTGAACCGTATGTGCAGTTGACGGACTTTGAGGGAGGGCGTATAGTGGGCATGCGGGAGGCCGGGTGGACGTACCGCCGAATTGCTCAACACGTGGGGCGTGAGGTCTCCACAGTACATCGATGTTGTCGCCAGTGATCGGCGGAAGGTGCACGTGCCCGTCGACCTGGGACCGGACCGCAGCGACGCACGGATGCACGCCAAGACCGTAGGATCCTACGCAGTGCCGTAGGGGACCGCACCGCCACTTCCCAGCAAATTAGGGACACTGTTGCTCCTGGGGTAAAGGCGAGGACCATTCGCAACCGTCTCCATGAAGCTGGGCTACGATCCCGCACACCGTTAGGCCGTCTTCCGCTCACGCCCCAACATCGTGCAGCCCGCCTCCAGTGGTGTCGCGACAGGCGTGAATGGAGGGACGAATGGAGACGTGTCGTCTTCAGCGATGAGAGTCGCTTCTGCCTTGGTGCCAATGATGGTCGTATGCGTGTTTGGCGCCGTGCAGGTGAGCGCCACAATCAGGACTGCATACGACCGAGGCACACAGGGCCAACACCCGGCATCATGGTGTGGGGAGCGATCTCCTACACTGGCCGTACACCACTGGTGATCGTCGAGGGGACACTGAATAGTGCACGGTACATCCAAAACGTCATCGAACCCATCGTTCTACCATTCCTAGACCGGCCAGCGAACTTGCTGTTCCAACAGGACAATGCACGTCTGCATGTATCCCGTGCCACCCAACGTGCTCTAGAAGGTGTAAGTCAACTACCCTGGCCAGCAAGATCTCCGGATCTGTCCCCCATTGAGCATGTTTGGGACTGGATGAAGCGTCGTCTCACGCGGTCTGCACGTCCAGCACGAACGCTGGTCCAACTGAGGCGCCAGGTGGAAATGGCATGGCAAGCCGTTCCACAGGACTACGTCCAGCATCTCTACGATCGTCTCCATGGGAGAATAGCAGCCTGCATTGCTGCGAAAGGTGGATATACACTGTACTAGTGCCGACATTGTGCATGCTCTGTTGCCTGTGTCTATATGCCTGTGGTTCTGTTAGTGTGATCATGTGATTTATCTGACCCCAGGAATGTGTCAATAAAGTTTCCCCTTCCTGGGACAATGAATTCACGGTGTTCTTATTTCAATTTCCAGGAGTGTATGTGCTTCATCGATTTAGAAAAGGCATTTGACAATGTGGTTTGGGACAAGCTGGCGACTATTATGAGGGAAAAGAGAGTGGACTGGAAAACCAGAAGACTTATAAACTCATTGTACCTTAATCAAAAAGTTTCAGTTAAAGCGAGAGGAGAAAGTACAAACTGGATCAGACTAGGGAAAGGAGTAAGACAAGGATGCTGTTTATCAACTACTCTTTTCAACCTGTACTTGGAAAATATGATTGACCAATGCTCATTAGATGACAAAGGAGTAGAAATTGGAGGAAGAACAGTAGGGTGCTTGAGATTTGCTGATGACATGGTCCTTCTAGCCACAGGGGAAAAAGAATTACAGGATTTGGTGGACACCATTGCAACTAACGGAAAAATATGGAATGAAAATTAACACAAATAAAACAAAAGTATTGGCAATAGGAGGAAATAAGGAAATAAAAATTGTGCTGAATGGAGAAACACCAGAACAGGTGCAAAATTTTAAGTATCGTGGAAGCAGGATAGACACCGACTGGAAGTGCACCACAGAAATTAAAACAAGGATAGCAATGGCAAAAGAGGCGTTTTATAAGAAAAGGAGAATCTTCTGCAGCGGTCTGGACAGAGAACTCAGAAAGAGACTCATAAAATGTTTTGTATGGAGTGTTCTTCTATATGGCGGTGAAACATGGACTATGAGGAAAAAAGACAGAGAAAGGCTGGAGGCTTTTGAGATCTGGACATGGCGGAAGATGGAAAGAATAAGTTGGATGGACAGAGTAAAAAATGAAGAGGTACTGAGAAGAGTGGGAGAGAAAAGGCAGTTACTAGATGTAATAAAGAGAAGAAAACGAAATTGGATTGGGCATATATTAAGAAAGAATGACGGACTGATAAAAACAGTTTTAGAAGGTTATGTAGAAGGGAAAAGGAAGCGAGGAAGGAAGAGATTCCAGATACTGGATGACATGATGGACGGTACAACATACATCAGCCTTAAGAAGGAAGCAACGGATCGCAGAAAATGGAGAGGCAAAGGATCTGCTAATATAGCAGATAACTGATGATGATGATATTGCATACCTTGTGTACCTAGCCGCCGGGAGTGTGATGCTTATGGAAATAATGGTATTTAGATAAGGTGTACCTAATTATGCTCAGTAGTAAAATATTACATTGCTATCTGATTAAACGTCATATAATCCAGAAGTTCGTGAGCAGGGCACTTTAAATGTGTCCATTGTGTACCAGAGCAGAAAAGCACCAGTTAGATGTAGGGCAGTTTGGGGTAAAAGTACGCGTGGGACAAGAGTATACACCAATTTTTAAGGTCCATAAAGCACGCGTTAGCCAGTCTCCTCAGTTCTATTCTGCGATCTCGTCGCACACTAACAGCTGCAGAAAATACGGGAGGTCACCTTTGTACATTTTCAATGTAAATTTTTTTGTAGTTTTGGCTGAGTCATCAGATGAGCCTAAATCTATTTGAAAATTACATAAACTTGGTACCGGATCTGGCGGCTGTAAGCTTCCAATACCCTCCTTGATCTTCAGGACTTGAGTTGTTTGTATTATCTGTAGACTGTAGAAAAAGAAAACAGCGGAATGGGCTAAAAGTACACAGGTCTTATGGGGTAGAAGTTTTGAGGGCGCACTCTTACTCTACCAAGAAACTATTTTCCAAATTTTGCCCCATAACCGTACTTCAACGTATGCAGTTCTTCTTAACATATACAAGCATTTTCGTTGGTGTTTATTCACCTTAAGGTGCCTCTTTATTCATTTTATGGAAGTTAAACTGAATTTTCCTTTCCATAGTTTTTCTGTCGTTGGGTAGTGGTGTTTTCAAACATACCTACCTCTGAAACACATTTCTCATATTATCACTCCTTCCTTAGCGGCTTCTTTTCTTTCCGGAACGGACTGAGAACATCAACTTGATACCCCTTTACAAAGCCGTTGTACCATAAAGTACCGGCGCCTTTGGAAATGGGAACTCAATATGGCAAGCAGCCAACGCTGTCGGGTTTTCAGAGGCTGCCTAACGTCTTAAAAACCGGCGAAGGCAGAGAGCTCATCGGCCGAATAACAGAAATTTTTCATTGCAGGAAGAGCAAGTAATAGTGCAGCACTACATTCTCCTTGATACACGTTTTTTTGGTATTTCAGATCACTACGACATTTACTTTTTGAATTCGCCGAGAAAGGAAGAGTTCCATCTGTTTATGTGTAATACTTTTCAACTTCGTCAGTTAGGGGTAAAAGTGACCACTGTGTACTCTTGTCGCAAGACTACATACTCTTAACCCACAGCATGGGATAAGCATACCAAACATTATTTTTTGGGAAGTCTTTTCTTATTCCTCTAATAATAATTACACGACAATGAAATTTTACGTAATGTAACCAAGACGTTAAATTAGGTATTGCATCTGTAATTGATGTAATGTTGCTACAATCTTTTAAACATATTTCTTAAAATCAAAAATACCTACTCTTACCACTACCCACACTTACATCTTTTAATACACAGCTTACAAACATTAATCTGAAACGCTAAGAGTAACAAGACAAGAGATGTGACATTTCACTTTCACATATAGGTTTTGTTTTTCGAAAGATGTGATGTTTGTACACTTTATTATATTGCACTCAAATCTTAGAGATTTATTTCCACGAAGCCAAATAATGAATTTTTTAAAGTGTTATATTCACAGGCTTCTGGATTGCGTGACATGAGAATATAAGGAAATAAAAACGAAATATATCTATACACAGTTCCGTAGAACCTATCTAAATATTGTTAGTTCCACAAGTACCACAATCAAAGTGACCAGCAATATAAGGTACACAATACAGAATTCCCATAAAGCCTGCAGTAATTCGAAAGCTGGATAGTTAAAAACTGAATAACATTATAAATCGACTGGGCGCAGTTTCCATACAGATAGCCACTATTGAATCAAAGTTTCAGCGCTTACAACGGGAAAGATACACCTTTCTCCCTTCTTTCCGCAGAATCAAACTGCATCTATCACCACTGAAAAGAACAATAAAATTACATTATGTAATAGAAGCCACAAATAAAGATTTCTTCAGAGCCTGCTGTTCCACCATGAACATTAAGTAACAAAGACGGTTCAGAGTTATGTCATCGTAAACATAAACTATGCAACTGATAAAAAGACACATTCGAACACTTTCATGATACTATTCAGACTTTACATCACATACTCTGTATAAAACCGAAATATACAGAGCTATCCAAAATGTCCATCAAGAGCTTGATGCTGAGAGCTGTACACAATCCAAAGAGAGGAAACAAAATTTATAGCCCAACGACGCAGAGTCTTTAAAATTTCAGTCTTCCCCAATGTCTTTAACTTCTTATCTGAGAAATACAGACTATGATTTCAATGCTAACAATCTACTTGGTTAAAGGTACAGTCGAATGGTGCTACATACACTAACAACATTACCAGAATAGAAACGATTAAAAGGAAACACCTGGAGGTGGAATGAGAGCCGATGGGTACGGCTGTGCCATTGACGGATTTCTCACACCAATGAAAATAAAGCTTGCCTTGACACAATGTGAGCGGCTGTCACCATTACAACGTATTTTGCTAGGAAGACGTCATCACGTCACTGCATACGTGCGTGACTTTCTTTTCTAACACGTAACTGGTGCCAAATGTAGCCACGAAAATTAACACCATCAAACTACTGACTGCCAAAGATTTACATTGCGCGGGAAATTGCTTTGGTGAGAAATTTCTCTAGTCGCTAATGAGGACCTACTTACCAAAGTAATAAGAAAAACTTACACCAAGAATTTCCGTTTTTAATTCCTCAAACGTTGGAATCTGTTTCATCTGAATAACTTTTACTCATGGGTTAGTGTGCAGAAAAATTATGGCGTGTACGATCTAATTTATATAAGGCTTTATTTTCTGTCGTGGCAAACGTTTTGGGTGTATAGATAAATTGAACGCTAACATACGTTCTGGATGCCAGCCTAAGACTTGTGTATGGATAGTCTCAAAGTTTCCTACGCTCCAACCGTCATCAAATGGTTTCATAAACTGTGTTCACGATGGGAAACGATTTCTCAGAACAGAGGTAGTCTTTGCTAGAGGTATACGCTGGGTCGAATGAGGGTCTGCAAAGGCCAGAACAATCGTTCGCTAACCAAATAGTAATATCGGTTTCAGTTGATGGGTTTAAGACAGTACAAGAAGCGACTTCAGAAAAACGAATCTCATGCGGTCTGAGACATATAAACCGATTTTTTGACCCAGAAAGTACATAGCACACTGCTGACGCAACTAATGCCGTCACTCAGTTTCCAATTGGCACATTCAACAAAATGCTTTGCAGAGATAAAACTGCAAGTGGACAGGAATACAATTTCAAAGGGTGATTGCGGTTGATGTCATCATCATTGTGCGAAATTTTGTGTTCCCAACAGTGCCATTCTAACAAGGGAACCTCCCTACCGCACCCCCCTCAGATTTAGTTATAAGTTGGTACAGTGGATAGGCCTTGAAAAACTGAACACAGATCAATAGAGAAAACAGGAAGAAGTTGTGTGGAACTATGGCAAAAATTAGTAAAATATACAAACTGAGTAGTACATGCGCAACATAAGCAACATCATGGATAATCTGAGCTCGGGAGCGTCGTGGACACGTGGTTAGCGTGAGTAGCTGCGGAACGAGAGGTCCTTGGTTGAAGTCTTCCTTCGACTGAAAATTTTACTTTATTTTCGCAAAGTTATGATCTGTCCGTTCGTTCATTGACGTCTCTGTTCACTGTAATAAGTTTAGTGTCTGTTTTTTACGACCGCACCGCAAAACCGTGCGATTAGTAGACGAAAGGACGTGCCTCTCCAATGGGAACCGAAAACATTTGATCGCAAGGTCATAGGTCAACCAATTCCTCCACAGGAAAACACATCTGACATATTCTATACGACACTGGTGACGGCATGTGCGTCACATGACAGGAATATGTTGTCGACCCACCTAACTTGTACACTTAGCGAATGGGTAAAAAGATTCTTCTACGTTGCCCGATTTAGGTTTTCTTGTGGCTGCGATAATCACTCCCAAAAAAGTGATAAAAACATAAGAGTATGTCACATAAACTGAAAATAAAAAATTAAACTTTTCACTCGAGGGAAGACTCGAACGTACGCCCTCTCGTTCCGCAGCCACTCTCGCTAACCACGGGACCACGGCGCTCCTTGACTCCCAGTGTTTTGATGTTACATATATTCGCATGGACTATTCGGTTTGTATATTTTAATAATTTTTTCATAGTTCCACACAACTTCTTCCTGTTTTCTCTATTGATCTGTGTTCAGTTTTTCAAGGCCTATCCACTGTGCCAACTTATAACTAAATCTGAGGGGGGTGCGATGGGGAGGTTCCCTTGTAAGCCACTTCCTTTTATGCATAATACTGTAATCACTACCTGTGATGCTGTTGGTAGTAAATTCTCAACGGGTCCAGAGAAAGCACCAGGTAAGTAACTTCTTCAATGAAGCCCAGAAAATGCAGTAGGTATTTTTCATACAAAATGTTTTCAGAAAGAGAGAAATAGTGAGGTTTTGTGTATACTGAGCAAAAGAAGAGGTATTTGCAAACTGTATAACGTCAGCAACGTGAAACTAAATCATTAAATTCACTCTTACTAATTTCTATGGGAAAAAACTCACCAGAAACAGAATGAAATGAAATGATCGTATGCCACTAATGTCCGAGAGTACCCACCTGAGGCGATGAAAATCTTCGGCCCGGCCGGGAATCGAACCCGGGATAATCAGACGGGGTGATCACTCAGCGAGACCGGACGAGAAATATGCATATGAGTCTTCTACTCTCTGTTTTCTTCTGTACTCTCATTTCATCATTTCAAGTGATTTTAATATCACTCCTAACAGTACTATCATTTCTAAGACCATAAACAGGATTTGTCATGTTATTATTATCTATTGTAATATTTTTTTTTATAACCTTGGAAGCTCACATTTAGCTTGCAAGTTATCAGTCATGTGACAAACCATGGAAAAACTTTATTGCTGCCTGGACACAGAAATTCATAAGACTCATTAAATCCCTGTACGTTGCTCTGGAAACATGTCGGTGACCGGAAGATAATAGAGACTTTTGTTACACGTTTTTACACGTAATAAATTTCAAAGAAAATTTGGTGAATGACAATTTGTGTACTTAAAATTACCTGTGTAGGGCAATGAAGGTAGCTCATATTCTGCATTTTCTGTTTTGCTGCAACTTTGTCAGTGTTTCTTATGATGCTAGATACCATTTGTCCATTACACGTGTCTCTCCAATTCATCAGACGAGAGTGAATGGGTGAGGACTCAATTCCCTTTATGGACAGGTTTTGAACGGTCGCTTCAGTACACATATCATACTTAAAAAGGCTTTCCAATCGCACACCATCTGCTGACAGATCCTTCCCACAAACAAAGGTGTTGGTTTCATTCTTGAAATTTCAGTCGTACTTATGAAGTTCTCTAGGGTTTCCATTTTTTGTTTCAAATTCCACACACAAACATTCTTTTCACATACTATGTACGAATGACCTCGTTCTCCAAATGTGATCTTGATGTCTGTCTAGCCATGGGCATTATTATGAACGGTATACCGCTTGAAGCGAAAAATTGTCAAATTTTTGTTTTGCGCCAGCCGGAGTGGCCGAGCGGTTCTAGGCACTACAGTCTGGAGCCGCGCGACCGCTACGATCGCAGGTTCGAATCCTGCCTCGGGCATGGATGTGTGTGATGTCCTTAGGTTAGTTAGGTTTAAGTAGTTCTAGTGGATTGATGACCTCAGAAGATAAGTCCTATAGTTCTCAGAGCCATTTGAACCATTTTGTTTTGCCCTCTGGCACAATCGCCAAATACTTGAAGCTCTTCAACGTTGTTATCTAAGGACACGTTAAAATTCGTGTTCATGATGCATCTGTAGGTCTCGTAGGTAACTTCAGATGTGGAGCAAAGTTCTTTGAACATCAGAAACATTTACTTTACATTCAAATCTTCAGGGAAACTTGTATTTCTTGCATAATTTAAGAAATAATGGCTTATGTGAATGTATGTAAAACATCTTGTTGATGCGGCAGGCAAGATACGTATATTTACCCCTCTTGTCTTGCGATGCAAAATCGTTCACTTTTAGGTTGCTCTGTATGCATTTTAATTTATTTTTTTGTGATACCATGTAGTGTACAAAATGCTTTTTGCACAACTGGTACGTCACCATTATCGTCAGCTTGTACATGACTCCAACTCTATACGCAAAGGTAGCATCTCGTAGCTTGGCATCGTCTTCTGCCTGACATGTTCGGATGCTAGAATGGTTAGTACATCTCCCAAAAGCGCATTTTGAACGGTAAGCTTTTCTAGACTGTTAAATTTGCGTCTGGTCAATCAGGGTAACTTTGTACCGATTTTTACCAATTTCTTGAAAATACTGGACACGAAGTAAATTGAGTCACGGCTGATGTTACGGTAGTACGACTTTTAAACGACCTGCTTGCACAACAACTAATGGGCCGCGTATAGCAACAGCTGAACTGTATAATCAATGTTTTGTCACGCACATGTATTCAGCGTTCAAACAAAGAGTACTGCGGCGCGTAGATTCTTTGTTAAAACGTCGGTCGGACGCTAGACATATGTAATATTTCAGACTAATTAGAGCTCATTAAAATCTGTTGAGACGACTTCCCAGCAGTAGCGCTAATTAAAGTCAGCTGCAAAAAGTAGACATGAAAGTGAAACCCAGTGCAAGAATAACGCTGCAAACGGAGAGCACCATAACAGCATAGCGACATTCACAGAGGATGACGTTTCCAGGGGGTAAAGGGAAAAAAAAGGCGTCGCTTGCATTTCCGAGTTAAGAAGAACGATACTCTATACAATACCAGTTCATAATCAGGAGAACAATAAAATGACGGAAACAGTAGCGAAGACAAACTCGGAAATTCTCAGGTACATGTGACACACAGTATGCAGCGTGTTCCCAAAAGCTGCGATCCGAAATACAGTGTGAAGCCGAAAAGGAAAATAAAGGTCTATATTGTTATGAACGGTGAAAAAATTTGCAACGATAAGATCGTTAAAATCATTTATTCATATAGATTACCGGTTTCTGCAATTCTCTGTTGTCACTTTCGGGTGTATGTTTACATTGCATATTATTCTCTTTAAGTACAGTAAGTGGTGCCGTACAGTGTATGTCATTTTGGTATCGGGAGCTATAATAGAAGTCGGTATGTCAATTTTCGAATAACGGATGTGTACACATATGTTGTTGTGCCGATTACAAGTAATCACATTCATCACCACTTTACAACATAGCGATCTTGAAAGTAAAGTGTCTGAAGCACTGCACCAGCTCTCTTAAGGAAACATATAACGAAAATGAAAGTTGGGTGTGGTATGTGATGTTAACTAAATGTGTTTACCAAAGGATAATACATTGTATACTACACGCAAATGAAGATTTAAGGGTAGTTAATTTCCGGAGGGAAAAATGTGTGTGAATAACTATATGTTTGTTTTTTGCCGTCGACATATTAAACATTTATTCCCTGTCTTATACCGGAACTGACAGTTAGCGTTTTATGTGAAGATGTTTTAACATTATATTGTGAAACTGTGTATGTTTACACGTAAAATGTTGTGTATCAATACATCGATATACGTAATGTATTATTATATCACTGCCACTATTTCACTTATACATTGGCAGTGATACAAATTACTCAAAAAGTAAGTGAAGCGGAAAAAGGAAAATAGAGAAGGGAAAGTAAAGAAAAGAGGCAGAAGTTCCATCGTGTCGAAGAATGAAGTGCAAATGTGAATATATTTGGAAACAGTGAAATATTTTTATTTTATCTCCCTTATCGTATCTGTCGTTTTTTGATAGAAATACCTGCAACACCGACATCATAATGTACTTCAGACCAATAGGCTTCTCATAACATCTAGGTACCGGAAACCGTACGTATGTTTCACTAATAACGAACTCACGCAATCTTAATGTTTTTCTTGCTTAAAGTATTAACTAAAGTTTGCGCAGCTCAATGTACTCGCAGGAAGTTTAATTTCTGCTCTCTTCACTTAGAGCTGTGTGTATGCTGAAGAACGGCTCTCTGTGTACATCACTGACTACATGTTAACTTTAAAGTTTTCACTCTACAAATCATGACAACCAGAAGCGAAATACAATAGCAACAAAATTGCAAGCTAATTAATTTTGAGTGAAGTTGAAATGAAAATGAAATGAATGGAACAACAGCAATTCGAAAATTATGGTGTTTATAAATTCTTTCCAATACACTGTTCTATGGCACCTGTATAAACATTAGCGTGGCTATTTCTGTTTTTTCGTGTTCTGTATTTCCTTTGTGCTGTGCCCTGTTTTGTCTCTGTTCCATGAAAAGAATGAGTAATACGAAATTTGAGCTCAGTAGGGAAAGGGGACAGGGATCTCTTCTAACACTGTATCTGTAAGGAAATGAAAACTGTTATAAAATCTAATTTTCTTTAAGACTTTGTCTTTTTTTCAGAATTGTCTAAAAAACCTTACAAGAGTAACTTATTAAACAATAACTTCATTATTTCTAACTTAATTATTAAAATTTGGATATTAATTTCAATGAGACAGTCTTAACACTATTTCTACAACATTTTTGAGGTAAATAAAAAGAGAAAATAACAACTCCTGTTAAAAATGTCTTTGTTCTTAGATAAATCGTCTGCTTTATGCCCTTAAAACTTATAGCAACACGCAGGTACAACTTTACACATGCTTCTGTCTCCCGTTTCTTTATAATTTTGAGATACATTAAATTGACTTTTTTTAAATTGAGAGCCGACTCCCATAAGTTTGTTTTCGTTAATGAAATAAAAAAAATTACAGATAAATATGGTCTTTTGATGCCTGCATCTCTACGTATGTCACTGAAGACGGAAGTTAAGATGATGCAAATATCATGCATGATATTGATTCTTAATAGCACTCAAATGGTAACACTGCCCTTGGAATTTAATTGCGACTGGAAATTGAGAAGATGTTGCATTACTATTCAGTCTTATTCTTTTCGTCGTGTAACACAATTATCGCTTTCAAAACATTTTCTGTCACCTTGAAAACTCTACTCGTCAGAATTAATTACACTGCAACAACTTCTTTTCTTAATTAAACGTCAACGGCTTTCAGTTTTTCGTCTGTTAAGGTATTAGATAGTGACCTTTACGCGCAGAACAAAGTGATGGTTAAGTTGTACTGGCCATCTCTGCAGTCTTGCAGCTTCGCTCACTACGTTCCCCTGCAACAGGTTGCCGTCCAATGCAAGGCGTTTGACCTTCATTAATCCGCAGTCTCTCTTCTTTTCAGTCTTCATTCATTCAGTATTCCTCATTCTCTCGTTCTGCTTTCTAGCGTGATTCAGAGCCGAAACACGAGTTCCATTCGTTCTTCACACAGAGACTCTCCATACGTCATTAACGTTCTGAATGAAACTCATTCTTCCTATTTTGTCCATGTCTCAGAGTTGTGAATTGCTTCGTTCCTTGCAGATAAAGCAGGAACCACAACTAATGATCATCTGTACTCGCGTCATATTGGAAAAAAGATTCTCATTCATTGAACATCAGGGTGTTTCTTTACATATTCTGCTCTATCGCTTCTCATTCATGATTTTGTTACGAAATTTCAGTCAGTGAAGAAATATTCCACAGCTTGTGAACGAAAGCCATTTTGGCAAGCCGCAGACCTCAATTAGGTCTTTGCCTAGGGTATTACTGTAGGATTCCAGCCTCTACCTTCAGCACTCATTCAGGTGTTTGTAATTAACTTTAATTAGGAAAGAAATATTGTCCAGAGATATTCAGAAACCTTTAGTGTAACAATTACAGATTATTTGCAGCCTTTGTTCCTTATGAATCCTACGAGATGCCTGTAGCAACCCTCTTCCTATCTATAGTCGTCCAGAGCAACAAAGGCAAGTAAACTGCTAGGAGTAGATTATCACAAATAATATTAATAACAAGAAACATTCTACATATGAGTTTCAAACGTAAAGCAGACATTACAAATGAATGGAGGGGCTGCCTGTTAGAAATTCTCACAGGGAATTATTTAATTGTTGCTAACAAGAAGTTAAAAATCGTGTAAGAAGCCTGTAGACATCGAAGATATCTGGAAACACCGAAATGTTTCAGATAGAAAATCTAATTATAACTCAGAGATTTATAGTTGGAAAAAAATTCAGGAGCACATATGAAGCTTGACTATTAATTGAGGGACCCAGTGAAAAAGGGGCACACGTCACCCGAGTATGTTGTATCAGGAAATGGGAATTAAGAAAATATGATTTTGTATAGTAACGTAAACTCCTCCTCTGATACCAACAGTTGATATTGCAACTAGACTGTGTTTTGCATATTCTATTAAATATTAGGCCACTTTATTACAATTTAAAGTGCAGAAAATGAAATCTTTGACATGTAGATACATTATATAGCACGTCATTAACAGTCAAACTCCTCATCATTGTTTTCCTGTTGCATTGTATCGTCACCACCATCACTAATCAATAGCTGATAAAAACTTAAATATATTGGAGGCACAAATTGCAATAAGCACTGAAGGTCCTTGAACTTTGCTGTCTTAATTTGACGCCCATTTGGAAACGTTAGAAACTTACGCAGTCTGTATGCTTCGAAAATCGTCCACGAAACTTCTGTAAACAAAATCACACGTTTCTCAGTTTGTGTGAGTATTTGATATATACAGAATGTTCACCGCTCACTAATCCAAACACCACTGCGTTTCTGATTTCTACAGGCTTATCGCCAACAGCAACGTTACGTTTGACGATAGTGTTCATTATAGACGACAAAGACACGAAATCGTCTTTCTTCATTTCAACCACAATGAATGGGTTCTTTTGTTTGTTCTTTCTTATAACTTCAACCCATTTTGCTGGAGTGAACACAGCCTGTGTCTTTTTTTCAGCTTCTCAGTAACTCCAAAATCCCTGTGAGATGGCAGTGACGTGTGACCAGGGATGTGAAATTTGTGCTCAACTACATCAAAACATTTTTTATCTAGGAGGTACAACCACAAACCTAGGATAAAATAGTTTTTATTTTGTCCAACACACGAATCAGTATAAATGAGCCTTCGATGGCGTTCTTCCTTCACCATGTCTAAGGCCTTTGAAACGAAGCTAGTTACTTCACCAGCCCCTCTAGATGTAACATTCTCGGACCAGAAACACATCACTGCCTTCTCATCACTAGAGCGATGAACACAGAAATTGTATGTCCAGGATTGTCTCTTATAAAAAACTGTTTCCGTCGAAATATATGGTGTTGGCAATGCTTGATGTTAAGTCGATGCACAAAACGACTTTATCACTACCATCCTGTTTTGACTCATTTGAGTCACTTTTCAGTACACTATATACAGCTTCAGCTTTCTCATGGTGTAGTTTGATGTCTGTGGATTCAGTGTTATTACGTGCCTTAGCAGAATCACTCGACGGCAATTTAAAACCATTATTACATTCCGCGTTGAAAATGGTTTCATACACATGTTTCACTGGGACTCCATATGTATTTTTAATATCTTCACAGTACAAACGATATATTCCAGCAATCGATTGAACAGAGGTTATGTAGGACTTGTTTGGATGCTGCGTTCTACTATAATCTGATGTGTATCCTGGAAACAGTTCGATGTGATTTCTAACCTTATTTTTTCTGTCGTTATCAACGGCATGAGGACTGTTAGAATGCTTACCTCTTCTATCCTGTCTAGAAGTATGTACAGACATATGTGTTGTAGATTCCTGAATCTCAGTGCCACATTCTTCATTGCTACGGACAGTCCTCAAACACTTAACAGAAATGGCATGAAGAGCTGAAAATGCAATGCTAAACACTTTAACCTCAGTAACTGGAGTGTCACGAAAAAATACCTGATAGAAACCTTCCTCTGGCGTACTGTTGGAACCTTCCTCTGCCTTGCATACACTTTTTTGCACTTATTAAGCCGCACTAATCCAGATAAATAAGCATTTTGCATATTATAATCTCCAAACCGATAAAATTCAATAAATATCGCCTCCTTCTGTTCTTCACTCAATGTTGAGTATTTGCAGAAACTATTTTTACAGCATGGATCACTGACACTCCGAAACACTTTCTCAGGCACAATCTTATTTTTTCGGGATTTTTATATTTTTTCCATTATTTCTTAACCTCTTACTTTCATTATCGTTTCACTCATTTCCTTTACGAATTGTCTTTTCGTATGTACTGTTGCGTTTTCTTCATGAGTAACATTAATAGTAACACCTGTTGTGCCCATCTTGGAAACATATTAACAACATTTGAGAAACGCTCTCTGATTGGTTTTCCGAAGCCAAGTCAGCCTATGCGACGAATCGACTCGTGAGACACAGAGATACGATTGGCATGGGCCACTTTCCCATTAGGAATGCGTCAGTCTTGAATAACATCAAATATAATATGCTCTGTTTAAAGGAACGGGTACATATTACTATGCTAGAAGCTCCCGCCTACGATACTGGATAGCATCGGCTGTCTTCATGAACCAAATTCACAAAATCATTGCGCAGGTGGTATGTGCTCCTTTTCCACCGGGCCACTCAATTATTGTTTGTGGATTGTAGATTCAAAGTGAAGATATTGCAGAAAATTATTCATTTAAGGATGCGAGTTCTTGATAAACTGAATTGGTTGAAATACGGAAGGGAATACTGTAGTTGAGGAACGGGTAGCTTTGGAAGATAAAACAGTGAACGCTGCAGATAGGTCAAATAGGCAAGAAGACAAGACCCAGGAGATCCGTTTGGATAAATTGAGGGAAGCAGGAAGTAAAAATGCAGTAAATGTAGGGAGGAAAAATGAATGACAAAATGATGATACAGGGGTGTCTAGAGGAAAGATGCAAGCTGTTGATCGTGTGTGTCTATGAGACAAATGCAGTTCTGAGTCACAACATTTTGGCAACAGCTCGCTGTCTGAATGCCAGCTGATGCCGTTGTTGGCACATGACATGGTACTAAAAGTGGAGTAGAGACAGTTGATGAGTCATTATAGAGACCATACGGTGCTCATATTGGCAATTGTAATGAAACTAGAGACTTTGAGGAATGGCAAATTGTTATGGCCCGCCGTCTGGAACTGGCACCTCACAGCGGTGCAAATGGTAGGCCGTTCGCGTGCTACTGTCATGTGGAAAGTGGGAAGTGTATCCACGACGGTGAAATCTTGAGTATGCATCAAGGTGTTGAAAGTCCAAGCCTCGTCAGAGCGTGGATGTAGGAGGCTCTCCCGCTCTGTGAAGCACAATACAGGCCCATGTTTGGCAAATCAGACGAGGGTACAATTCGGGCGCCGGCAAAAGTGTTTCGAAACACGCCGTTCAGTGCATATTGCTGAATTTGGGGCTCCTAAGTGTTTACGTGTTGACCCAACGACAATGTCAGTTGCGATTGTAGCGAATCATCGAGACTGGGAGACTGGACTATGAATCAATGGAAACGTGCAGCCTGGTCCTATGAATTATCTTATATGTTACACAACGTCGATAATCGTGTCCGGATACGGGATCTTAGAGATTTGACCGTGGATAAAGGGAAATGTGTTGCGTGGTCAGATGAATCAAGGTATGTGCTATTCTCAGTTCGATGATCGTGTCCAGATACGATATGTTTCAGGCGAGCAACTGCTCGAAATGCACCACGCCATAGAGACAGACCGGTAGCGGCCGAACTACGTTATTGGGGAAGTTCACCTGGGATTCGATGGGACTTGTAATAAAACATGAACAACTGGGGCGAAAGTAATGGAAAAGGAAATGGGGTGGGAAAGAGAGAAGAAGGAAATAATTGCTTCCTGCCACACAAGGCATAACGGCAGTGCAATGGCGAGAGTTGATAATTTCTGCCGGACCGGAACTAGAACCAAGATGCACCGATTCTATAGAACTGTTACCTACAGCCTCGGCCATCCGGACACGCTTTCTGTCAAATCCCAATTCCCAACTTCCCTGTCGCCACACAGCGACGACCACAGCCCATTAAACTCCTACTCGCACCTTTCTGATCCCCGTAGCAGTTCGGACGTTGGTTGTGCATTCGCACTGAAACTTTTTCGTCAAACAGAAGTCGCGCTCATAGAATTATAGACATGAGCAATGTTCGTATCTACACTACTGGCCATTACAATTGCTACACCACGAAGATGATGTGCTACAGACGCGAAATTTAACCGACAGGAAGAAGATCCTGTGATATGCAAATGATGAGCTTTTCAGAGCATTCACACAAGGTTGGCGCCGGTGGCGACACATACAACGTGCTGACATGAGGAAAGCTTCCAAATGATTTCTGATACACAAACAGCAGTTGACCGCCGTTGCCTGGTGAAACGTTGTTGTGATGCCTCGTGTAAGGAGGAGAAATGCGTACCATCACGTTTCAGACTTTGATAAAGGTCGGATTGTAGCCTATCGCGATTGCGGTTTACCGTATCGCGACATTGCTTCTCGCGTTGGTCTAGATCCAATGACCGTTAGCAGAATATCGAATCAGTGGGTTCAGGAGGGTAACACGGAACGCCGTGCTGGATCCCAATGGCCTCGTATCACTAGCAGTCGAGATGACAGGCATCTTATCCGCACGGCTGTAATGGATCGTGCAGCCACGTCTCGATCCCTGAGTCAACAGATGGGGACGTCTGCAAGACAACAACCATCTGCACGAACAGTTCGACGACGTTTGCAGCAGCATGGACTATCAGCTCGGAGACCATGTCTGCGGTTACCCTTTACGCTGCATCACAGACAGGAGCGCCTGCGATGGTATACTCAACGACGAACCTGGGTGCACGAATGACAAAAAGTTATTTTTTCGGATTAATGCAGGTTCTGTTTACAGTATCATGATGGTCGCATCTGTGTTTGGCGACATCGTGGTGAACGCACATTGGAAGCGTGTATTCGTCATCGCCATACTGGCGTATCACCCTGCGTGATGGTATGGGGTGCCATTCGTTACACGTCTCGCTCACCTCTTGTTCACATTGATGCCACTTTGAGCAGTGGACGTTACATTTTAGCTTTGTTACTACCCATGGCTATACCCTTCCTTCGATCCCTGCGAAACCCTATATTTCAGCACGACAATGCACGACCGCATGTTGCAGGTCGTGTACAGGTCTTTCTGGATACAGAAAATGTTCTACTGCTGTCCTGGCCAGCACATTCTCCAGATCTCTCACCAATTGAAAACGACTAGTCAATGGTGGCCGAGCAACTGGCTCGTGAAAATATGCCAGTCGCTACTCTTGATGAACTGTGGTATCGTGTTGAAGCTGCATGGGCAGCTGTACCTGTACACGCCATCCAAGCTCTGTTTGACTCAATGCCCAGGCGTATCAAAGCCGTTATTACGGCCAGAGGTAGCTGTTCTGCGTACTGATTTCTCAGGATCTATGCACCCAAATTGCGTGAAAATGTAATCACATGTCAGTTCTAGTATAATATATTTGTCCAATGAATACCCGTTTATCATCTGCATTTCTTCTTGGTGTAGCAATTTAATGGCCAGTAGTATGTAATAGTAATCGAAGACACCATGACGTTTGCGGGCTATGTGGACATTAACACCACCATCTCTCACCTTCAAGCTTGATGTCTTCCCTGATGGCAGTGGCATCTTTCAGGAGGATAAATAGCCATCTGACAAGGCCAGAATCGATCTACAGTGATTTGGAGATATTGATGGTGAACTCTTGCCTAGAAAATTGGCCTAATCTGAACTCGATGGAATACGCCTGGTTAGTTATCATGTGTCAGCTCCACGCATACAAACCTCCGGCCTTAATTTGCAATAATTGCGTTACATCTGGTGCCGTGTACTATCAGAAACCTACCAGTGTCTGTACTGCTGCTATTACGCAAGTGGACATCATATTTTAGCTCATCAGTGTAGACTCCGAATATAAGATAAATAAAAAAAAACCTTACAGAAAAGAGCAGTACATGTCTGAAAATCAACAGCCCAATAGCAGCAAGGAAGGCAAGACTGAATGGTGGAAGGAGTGTACAGCGGGATTATTATGCAAAGTTTAAAGGAAGTAGATAAACTTGAGAAGTGAGGTGTGATACTACACGAATAATTTGACAGAGCACTAAAACAAGGAATCTGTAGTGTATGACATTCCCTGAGAATTATTGAGATCCGCGGGAGAAATAGCAAAGACAAAAGCGCTCCACCTTGTATTAAATGGAAAAAATATTCCCACAATTTTACAAAAAAATAAATAAAAGAAAATAGGAGATCTAATATGATAGGGAAACTGACAGAAGACGACCTT
Organism: Schistocerca piceifrons; assembly: GCF_021461385.2. NCBI lineage: Eukaryota > Metazoa > Arthropoda > Insecta > Orthoptera > Acrididae > Schistocerca > Schistocerca piceifrons. The sequence goes on along the minus strand of NC_060138.1, from coordinate 1,156,371,648 downwards.
GGGGCATTAGTATGCGTAAGGGAGAAACGTATTTTGTATGACAAACCTGCGATTATAGCATATGGTTATATGCCGTCACCTGTGCCCAATGGCTTCTACACCATAACGCCAAGAGTAAAATGGCTGTGGTTCTCAAGAACACTGTGAGAATAGGACCTCTCCCCATGTCACTGCCATACTCAGTGACGACAGTCGTTTTGTGTTGTGTAAAAACACAATTCACTGCTAAACACAATGTAACGCCATTAATCAGTAGCCCATACTAGCCAGTCACCAATTGACGCCATTAATACGTAGTCCATACTACTCACTCACGGAACCCCTCCAACGCAGCCATTTGTTTCGTGGTGCTGTGTCTATTCTACCCAGTCAGTCTATAAAATAAGCGATTTTATGATTTGCTTTTGGAAAAACTAATGGTGAAATCAACGTAAACCTTTCAGCACATGTACTGATTCTTGGACAACCTCTTCTGATTATTTTAAGAAATTACGTTGTCATTCAGACTTCAAGAAGAATATAATAATTCCAATCCCAAAGAAAGCAGTTGCTGACAGATGTGAAAATTACCGAACTATCAGTATAATAAGTCACGGCTGCAAAATACTAACGCGAATTCTTTACAGACGAATGGAAAAACTGGTAGAAGCCGACCTCGGCGAAGATCAGTTTGGATTCCGCAGAAATGTTGGAACACGTGAGGCAATACTGACCCTACGACATATCTTAGAAAATAGATTAAGGAAAGGCAAACCTACATTTCTAGCAATTGTAGACTTAGAAAAAGCTTTTGACAATGTTGACTGGAATACTCTCTTTCAAATTATAAAGGTGGCAGGGGTAAAATACAGGGAGCGAAAGGCTATTTACAATTTGTACAGAAACCAGATGGCAGTTATAAGAGTCGAGGGGAATGAAAGGGAAGCAATGGTTGGGAAGGGAGTGAAACAGGGTTGTAGCCTCTCCCCGATGTTATTCAATCTGTATATTGAGCAAGCAGTAAAGGAAACAGTGTCTTGAAGGGAGGATATAAGATGATTATCAACAAAAACAAAACTAGGATAATGCAATGTAGTCGAATTAAGTCGGGTGATGCTGAGGGAATTAGATTAGGAAATGAGACACTTAAAGTAGTAAAGGAGTTCTGCTATTTGGGGAGCAAAATAACTGATGATGGTCGAAGTAGAGAGGACATAAAATGTAGACTGGCAATGGCAAGGAAATCGTTTCTGAAGAAGAGATATTTCTTAACATCAAGTGTAGACTTAAGCGTCAGGAAGTCGTTTCTGAAACTATTTGTATGGAGTGTAGCCATGTATGGAAGTGAAACATGGAAGATAAAAAGTTCGGACAAGAAGAGAATAGAAGCTTTCGAAATGTGGTGCTGCAGAAGAATGCTGAAGATTCGATGGGTAGATCACATAACTAATGAGGAGGTATTGAATAGAATTGGGGAGAAAATGAGTTTGTGGCACATCTTGACAAGAAGAAGGGACCGGTTGGTAGGACATGTTCTGAGGCATCAAGGGATCACCAGTTTAGCATTGGAGGGCAGCGTGGAGGGTAAAAATCGTAGAGGGAGACCAAGAGATGAATACACTAAGCAAATTCAGAAGGATGTAGGTTGCAGTAAGTACTAGGAGATGAAGAAGCTTGCACAGGATAGAGTAGCATGGAGAGCTGCATCAAACCAGTCTCAGGACTGAAGACAACAACGTTATCATTAAGCCCCCCATCTGGGGAGCTAAACTTGCAATGCCCAAAATGAGGTGTCTCCATGACGGAAGTTTTGTAGTCTGCAAATATTATCTGAAATCAAAGAAACAAACGTTTTCCTTAATCTACAGGATATCGCACACTCAGTGTTAGCAAGGTTTCTTGAAATTTGGAAAAAATAATAAAATGGAAGACGAAACTTCCTGGCAGATTAAATCTGTGTGCCGGACCGAGACTCGAACTCGGGACCTTTACCTTTCGCGGGCAAGTGCTCTACCATTCTGAAAATGGAAGACGTTTGAAACAAATATGTGAGTTTTTTGTCTTGCGTTTTGGTCGGTTTTTAGCAATAGATAATGAATAAACTGAAATAAAAAGTAGTTCATTTCTGCTTGTGTACATGCCCGAGGAGTAGTTCAGTCAAATTTCGGAAAGATTTCTTTATTGCTGATCCCGAAATCCGTTCTGTCGACTTGAAATATTCCAGATTGACCATTGCTGGGGAGATCAGGCATATTATCACAATTATACAGGATGTTTGAAAACTTTTGGGTCAAGTCGAATCGGGTTCAGTGTGTCCACAACCGATTATATTGAGATAGGAACCCAATGGTTGAAACTGCATATTTATTGTGTTATGGACATGCACTGCGTACACCGCATAAAACAACGTAGGTCACAGTAATTGTTCAGACCGAGGACCCTTAGTCTCAGTGCATGTATTGCAACGGCATACGCAGTTCTACCGCACTCTCGCAAAGATCGTGGGAGCTTGTTGTCCGCTGGAACGGGAGGTGGTTACTAAACTGCGAACGTCCCTGACCACCAAACAGCACGTGAGTGATGTGACGACTTAATGCATCTTATCGGCACATTAACCTGTGCTGCAAGTAGACCACTCTCCCTGATCTCAATTATACATTGCATCAGACACCTTGTGATGTGTCCATGGTGAGGTGTGTTATTGTGCACAGCGCACGACTCGTAGTCACGTAGTTGCTTGTCACGAGAGTTGACCGTCATGCATTTAATGTACACTACCGCAGGCTGTGAAGTAGCACAAATCTACAGAGAGATCTTAACCAACAGTTGTCATCCTAATAGCAAGAAGTTTATCTCTGTGGATACCAACTTATGACAGGCCAGGTTGAAATGGTTCAAATGGCTCTAAGCACTATGGGATTTAACATCTGAGGTCATCAGTCCCATAGAACTTAGAATTACTTAAACCTAACTAACCTAAGGACATCACACACATCCATGCCCGATGCAACATTCGAACCTGCGACCGTAGCAGCAGCGCGGCTCCGGACTGAAGCACCTAGAACCGCTCGGCCAACAGGCCAGGTTGTCGACGCCACAGATACCGGGCCATGTTCCCGCCGAAGACGTATCCGACAGCCAGACTTCGAGGAAATAGTGTTGGATCGTGCAGCCGACAATCCAGCAATAAGCACCAGACAACTAGCCTCTGAAACCCGTATTCGGAAATGTGGGAGAGTACTGGTGGATTATGTATTATACGGCCTATCATATATAACGTGTGCAAGCACTGGGACCAAGGGAACAACGCAATTAGTGCCCAGCATTCACTTCTGTGAATAGATTATTCGCCGCAGTGCCTATCTTCGAACAATTGTTACTGCTCATAGACAAGGCCTCATTCATCCGTGATGGTGTTTTCAACAGCCGAAACAGTGTCTGAATTGAGGACAAACCCCTACGCCAGCCACATCGGTAGCCACCACCATTGATTGTCTGTCAACTTATTGGCGGGCCATTGTCCAACATCATCTAACAGGACCTTATTTGCTGTCTCTCCATATTAGCTGTGGTTCCTGCAAGATGTGCTGCTGCAGTTCCTGGACACTGTACCCATTGTTGTCTAAGAAAGGAATTCGTTTCAACACGGTGGTGCATCAGCCCACTTCGAGGTCAATGTCCTCGAGCAACTGAATAACAGGTGCCCTCATCGCGGTCCTGTCCCAGGGCCAGCGTGATAGCCGAATCTCATACCTCTGAACTTTTACCTCTGAGAGAAGGTAAAGAAGTTGGTGTTATGAAAGTCCCGCAGCAAGGATGAAGACCGGCTCGATATGGTCCAAGCTGTCTGTCTCCTGAAACAACAGGCACCAGGGGTCATTCAGTGTACGTTGTGTATGTAGCTAACATAATAAATATCCATTTCCGGCCATTGGCTCACTATCTCAATATACTCAGTTGTGGACCCAGTATCATCTGTTTCAATTTGACCCAGAAGATTTGAGACATCCTTTATATTGTACGTAATCACAGTGTGTGTGCAGATATTTTTATTGATGACTGAGAACAGTATACTGAACAACATTACATCAGTATCTACGTCATTTGCAGAGAAGTAATTATATCAGTTAAGAGCAATACGTTTTTAGGTTGATTAGTACCTTCAAGTACGTGTTGTAGAAATAAGCCAATAATCTTTATTTTTCTGGACATCATAGATATTAAAGGGTGGATGCGTGGATGCTAAATGAGAAGTCTATACTGACAGGCACTGTCCACTCCGTGGTGTGGTTACGACTGAGCAGAAAATGTCAGGTAGTAAATTATGTGATGTGTTTATGGGAATACTGGTAGACACAGCGAAAAAACAACTAACACTCTGAATGCGGTACTTATTAAGGTACCAGTTATCACAATATTTGTTCCTATACCCGTAACACGCTGTGTAATAAATATCCTTGGTTGATTAACAAGCTCATATAACATGATTCAATGTTCAATAAAGTAAAATCACAGTCAAAAACTTAGTCACCTTGGCGCTGCAGTCCTACGTTAGTAAAATTACACTGAAAAACATTTTAGACTACTTTATACCAGTAAATAAAAAGATGGAGACAATGAATACTACAAAGAAGCCTTTCGCTTTATTGCAACAGATTTAAGAATGGAAGATGATAATGATTCCAAGCAGTGGGAATTACGTGATGTATAGCACATAAGGATCCCAAAAAGACGCCAGTTAGAATGACATTTATAGCACGGCTGTACAGCCGGCCGGTGCGGCCGAGCGGTTCTAGGCGCTTCGGTCTGGAACCGCGCGACCGATACGGTCGCAGGTTCGAATCCTGCCTCGGCCATGGATGTGTATGATGTCCTTAGGTTAGTTAGGTTTAAGTAGTTCTAAGTTCTAGGGGACTGATGACCTCAGATGTTAAGTCCCATAGTGCTCAGAGTCATTTGAACAGTTGTACAAAATATGATTCTGTTGATCGTAGAAAACGAACATTTACCTTAATAACAAAGAGCTTCAACATGTATAACATTTAAAGTATGTGCGAGTCAGAACCAGTAGTAAGTTTATATTCAACAAACATACTCATCGCACTGTAGACAGACGTACTGCTTTATGTAACGCTCTCTCAAGATCAGAGAGACTGGACTAGGGATGGCACACTGAAGCACTAAGAACTGTTTATGAAGAAATGATATTAACTCGTACGGCTCACCGGTATTGATACAGGCATTAGAAGGACAATACAACAGCTTATAAATTAATAGTGCAGAACACTTAATCAAACTGAAGATGGTGAAAGCTTCTAAGACCACATACAATGTATTTTAGCTGGCTACACTCCCACAAGGTATGTGCAACAGCCAAATTCTCTAGTCATATCCAAAGACGCCAGGCAGACTACAGACAGCGTCATAGAGTATAGAAGCTGGACATACACAGCAGAATACTCAAGAATACCTGGAAAGGTAAAAAATAAGTACTAAAGTACTACTCTCTGGATGTTTACACGGATGGGAGCAAATCAGACGAAGGAGAGGGTTCAGGAACAGCAATATTTGTCAGCCAGAAGCTTACCCACGAATTAATGGGGCAAGTTCAATAAATGAATGTACACTACACATCTTCTGTTCGTCATTTATCGAGTCAGGGCTTTCGTCGAATCTAGTGGGGATCTCGAAACAAAAATATTAAACGAATAGACACACTGTACCAAAGGTCGTTTTGAAAGAATGCATTCTTGTATGGAATAATGAGACATGAGATGTAATTAATTTTCTGCTGAAGAATTCTGTTATGCTTCACATGTTGTTGTTGTTGTTGTCTTCAGTCCTGAGACTGGTTTGATGCAGCTCTCCATGCTACTCTGCCCTGTGCAAGCTTCTTCATCTCCCAGTACCTACTGCAACCTACATCCTTCTGAATCTGCTTAGTGTATTCATCTCTTGGTCTCCCTCTACGATTTTTACCCTCCACGCTGCCCTCCAATACTAAACTGGTGATCCCTTGATGCCTCAGAACATGTCCTACCATCCGATCCCTTCTTCTAGTCAAGTTGTGCCACAAACTTCTCTTCTCCCCAATCCTATTCAGTACTTCCTCATTAGTTATGTGACCTACCCAACTAATTTTCAGCATTCTTCTGTAGCACCACATTTCGAAAGCTTCTATTCTCTTCGTGTTAAAAACTTTTTATCGTCCATGTTTCACTTCCATACGTGGCTACACTCCATACAAATACTTTCAGAAACGACTTCCTGACATTTAAATCAATACTCGATTTTAACAAATTTCTCTTCTTCAGAAACGCTTTCCTTTCCATTGCCAGTCTACATTTTATATCCTCTCTACTTCGACCATCATCAGTTATTTTGCTCCCCAAACAGCAGTACTCCTTCACTACTTTAAGTGTCTCATTTCCTAATCTAATTCCCTCGGCATCACCCGACTCAATTTGACTACATTCCATTATCGTTGTTTTGCTTTTGTTGATGCTTCACATAAATATGAGAAATGAGATTATTTGCCTAGGAGGCGGAAGTAAGAAGACAACAACGATTTCCGGCGGTAGATAGGACATGAAAGGGCGAATAATGCGGCACTACGGAGAGTGTCTAGAGGCGAGCGCCAAAGGGAGCCGACACAAGCTCACCGACACCGGCGGACTCTGATTTGGGTGGCTGGTGGCGGCACTGACTAGCCAATTAGGCCGTGTCGGCCGATGCAAATACCGGCCCCCTACGGTCGACATCAAAGGCGGCGCGTCGGCTTACCAGCGGCCAGGTACCTCCTGGGGTGGCGCCTGCGAGGGCGTGTTGTGTCCACAGCTGCTGAGGACGACGTCGTCACACACGGTCGAAACAACCCGCTGCATTGCGTAGGCTGTCGCCTAGTGCGCTCTGCAACTGGTGCGTATATAGTTTACCTTTCTCCGATTCCTATCTAGAGAGGCAGTTCTTGCTTGTGTGATGACATTTTATTCATGGTAATTGTACTGGAACTAGTCAATAGCTGTATTTTCCCCACGAACCGGAGGACACGATACACTCAAACAGTCGGAACACTCGGTACGTTCAGATATTCGGAGTACTTGATATACTAAGCCAACTAGATCACACTGTACGCAATGTAAAATCCATTACGAAGTAATGACAGTATTATGAAAAGTGTAGATTGTTCCTCGCCATATAGAGAAGATGGTATGTCGCAAACAGGCACAGCAAAAAGACAGCTATACATGTGAACTTTTCCCAAAGGGCCTTCTTCTAAAGTGGACAACATACACACACACACACACACACACACACACACACACACACACACACAAACACACACTCACATTCTCGCAAGCACAACCCGCGCACACATTACCAATGAGGGCGCAGTGGCCAGAGAGAGTGGTCAAATATCTCTGAGTTCTGCCTGCGTAGATCTGTGTGGCTATTTTACTGTAGAAGGCCTTTTGGCCGAAAGCTCACATGTTTACCTGTCTTTTGTTGCACCAGCCTGTGACTCAACTCCTCTATATTGTGAGAAGTAGTCTCTTCTTTTCATAATACTGTCATACTGCACACTGATATTTTTCCAAAATTATGAAAATATGAGGCTCTTATTTTTTTTACTTAGCAGATCATGAAATATTACTTATATTCTATTACATAACATGCAGTTAGAATGTATATGGATTTGTACTAACTACAGTGGTCAAAATAAATTACCGTCGAAACTTCAATATTGAACTATACGAGTCAGAGATAGTGTTAGATATCAATACAATGCTTTTTGTATTATGTAATGCTAGCAGTACGTGCAATCCACGGCAGCCGTGTCAGCTCTACATCTACATGGTTACTCCGCAATTCACACTTAAGTGCCTGGCATAGGGTTCATCGAACCATTTCATATTACTTCTCTACCATTCCACTCTCGAATGGCGCGTGGAAAAAAACACCTAAATCTTTCAGTTAGAGCTCTGATTTCTCTTATTTTATTATGATGATCGTTTCTCCCTACCTAGGTGGGTGCCAATAAAATATTTTCGCACTCGAAAGAGAAAGTTGGTGATGGAAATTTCGTAAATAGATCTCGCCGCCAAGAAAACCGCCTTTGTTTCAGTGACTGCCACCCCAGCTCGCGCATCATATCAGTGGCACTCTCACCCCTATTGCGCGACAACACGAAACGAGCTGCCCTTCTTTGCACTTTTTCGATGTCCTCCGTCAATCCTACCTGGTAAGGATCCCACATCGCGCAGCAATATTCCAGCAGAGGACGGACAAGTGTAATGTAGGCTGTCTCTTTAGTGGGTTTGTCGCATCTTCTAAGTGTTCTGCCAACAAAGCGCAGTCTTTGTTTCACCTTCCCTACAATACTAGCTATGTGGTCTTTCCAATTTAAGTTGCTCGTAATTGTAATTCCTAGGTATTTAGTCGAATTGACAGCCCTTAGACTTGTGCGATTTATCGTATACCCTAAATTTATCGGATTTCTTTTAGTATCCATGTGAATGACCTCGCACTTTTCTCTGTTTAGTGCCAATTGCCACTTTTCGCACCATACAGAAATTCTCTGTAGATCGTTTTGTAATTGGAATTGATCGTCTGATGATTTTACTAGACGGTAAATTACAGCGTCATCTACAAACAATCTGAGGGGGCTGCTCAGATTATCACCTAGATCATTATATAGATGAGGAACAGCAGAGGGCCTGTGACACTACTTTGCGGAACGCCAGATATCACTTCTGTTCTACTCGATGATTTACCGTCTACCACTACGAATTGTGACCTCTCTGAGAGGAAATCGCGAATCCAGTGACACAACCGAGACGATACTCCATATGCACGCAATTTGATTAATAGTCGCTTGTGAGGAACGGTATGAAAGGCGTTCTGGAAAACTGGGAATATAGAATGGATCCGAGATCCCTTGTCGATAGCACTCATTACTTCATGGGAATAAAGAGCTAGCTGTGTTGCACAAGAACGATATTTTCTGAATCCGTGTTGGTTATGTATCAATAAGTAACCGTTATAGTAGATGTGCTGTGTGTCATTACAACAGTTGTGTTGTTTCAGAACAGTTTGGGACAATGATAACGTGCGATCAGAGGTTCATTATAATCGCTCTAACGGAAGAGGGAATGAGATAGATGGACGTCGCAGCGAATGTCGTTGTGAGTCAAAGTGATGTGTCTTGAGCAAGTTTGTAGGATCAGCTGTGATTCGTCACAGAAGTAGCTGAGAATGGAAAACAAGTGCTCGGGACCGATATCGCGTATAACAGCAAGCAGAAACACTCAACACGATGCTACACGTCTACGGCGGCAGTTTCAAACATCTACAACGATACAGGTGTCACCACTAACGATACGAAACGGGCTCCGTGAGCAGAGATTACGCGCCAGAAGAACCGTCAATGCCCCCCCCCCCCTCTAAATAGAGTTCGGACAGAGGCTCGTGTCGCATGGGCACTAAACCAGTCTGTGGACTAAGCAGCAATGGGAGACAACGCTCTTTTCTGAAGAAAGCAGTACAGATTCCACGCTGACAGTACTGCACTGAGGCAGTGAGCACAGTGTGAACATCCTAACTGTTAACTGTATCACAGACTGCCTCCCTTACCAAGGCCGCTCAGTTTTGGGGTGGAACCATGTATGGCCGCAGGACACCTCCCTTGTCAGTACATGGGAGGAAGACTGGTGGGAACTATCGGGACGACATCCTTGCATGCATTGTGGCTCCATTTGCTTAACTTATTGGAGCGGGATTCACGCTGATGGACGACAATCGTCACCATCTTGTGAAAACCTTCCTAGTGGAGCTTGAATGGAATGCCCTCCCTATTCTCGAGACTTCAGCTGAGCTGAGAAAGCAAGGCCCATGCTATACGAGGGGTTTACAAACATCCTGTCCCACCAGAGTCCTCACAGCGCATCACAGAGGCCGCTGTCGAGGAATGGGAAAATTTCCCACAGGCTTGGACAGTTCGGTATGGAGCACGAGCAACCAGTTCGTTCACAAAAAACGAGTTATGGAACATGACGGTGAGAACAAACTGTAGCGTTCGTGGCAAAATCTTCTGAGGGTTTCGTTTTTGCTTTTTGTTAGTGGTTTCGTTTTTGCTTTTTGTTAGTGTTTATCAAGTGGAAATGTGTTTATCTTTTCTGTTTTTGATATCTTATGATTGTGCCTAACGTTATAAAATTACATTTTTCGCCTAATATGTTCAATACTGACAATACGCACAGCTGACAATCTGTACATCAGATTTTAGATTTCTGACGTGTTGACTCTGGCGGCAGACACCTAACTTCAAGGTCTTCGTGCTGCTATCTTTCAACAAGATAACACAACACCTCATATTACTCGTGCTTTTCTGACTTACCTCAATACAGAAGTTGTTCAGCTGAAGCTCTCGCCAGCACGCTCTCCATTTCTCACACCCGCTGAAGACATCTTCGTCATGAGGTGCCAAGAGACTGGTGTGCTGTAACACGATTAATGAATGGGTGTGGTTGAATTTACATCAAGGTTGGAGCAGATATTCACCTTGGCTGTTATACAGGCCCAGGGTTATTTTAGAATTGACGAATTTTAAGAAAGACCGCGCTCGCAATTTTACAATCCAGTCGCTATTTTTTAACATGTTAGATACGCGTCATGGTTAACAGTTGTGTGTAGCGATGGCGTCCAACAAAGAGACTGCGGTGGTTGTCCAGTCGTCTTCCCGGACTGTCTTCAGGATTCGCCTTCCCCGTACCATTCTGTATATTCTGCAGAACTGCATGCTATCCTGAAGGTATTGGAGCAATCGACCTGTTTTCAGAACATAAACTTGTGAGGGTACTGGTGTGTAGTATCTGTAAGTGGTTGTTCTTTGGAGGGTGACAATGCCCAGTGGCGAAGAGAGTCGCAACCAGAGGCAGTTGTTGAGAGGCTGTGGAAGCTGTAGGCTGCGTGAGCCAAAGGCGGTTGCGTAGCGAAGGATTTATCTCTATGTTTAATAGTAGTGGCACACAGTTTGATTAATAGTGTGTTTATGTTTGTGCAGTGTGATAAAGGAAATAAATTAAATTTTACCAGTTCCTAATGCGCCTCCATCAGTTAGTACCAAATCATTGCATTTAACAATGAACGAAGTCTCGATATACACGGTCAACTACAATCAGAGGATTGTAACATAATAATCATTAATTAACCCATATAATCTTCAAGGAGACGGGAGCTTATATTTGGCGACCATGACAGGACCCAAATATAAGCTCCCGTCGCCTTGGACACTATATGGGTTAATTAATGATTATTATGTTACAATCCTCTGATTGTAGTTGACCGTGTATATCGAGACTCGTTCATTGTTAAATGCAATGGTTTGGTACTAACTGATGGAGATGCATTAAGAACTGGTAAAATTTAATTTATTTCCTTTATCACACTGCACAAACATAAACACACTATTATTCAAACTGTGTGCCACTACTATTAAACATAGAGATAAATCCTTCGCTACGCAACCGCGTTTGGCTCACGCAGCCTACAGCTTCCACAGCCTCTCAACAACTGCCTCTGGTTGCGACACACTGCGCCACTGGGCACTGTCGCCCTCCAAAGAACAACCTCTTACAGATACTACACACCAGTACCCTCACAAACTTTCGCATCTGCTTCGATTCCCTTACTGGCATACAATCGTTGCAGCACATACATCCAGCGGAGAAATTGGTCTAGCTCATACACGACCAACTGTACTTCTTACAACGGTGATGGAAGGAGATGTGATTCTGTTGGAAACCAGGGCACGTCGGAATTTGGGAAAATGAACACACCCACAAAGTCAACAAGGAGAGCTGCAAGGAATGTACCATTACAGGATGCACCATTCTCCTGCAGACTGTCATTTCGCTGATGGGTCACGGATCCATGCAGTTGTGGTAGAAGGAGTAGCTAGCACTGATTGAAGACAATTATCCGATCATGGTGATCCTCAAGTCGTTCGCTTTGGCGAGGTGAGGTGAGGTGACCCTGACCTGCCCCGCATTTGTCACCGTCCCATCACACATGGCTTCTTACTTCAGTAAGAGGACCCCTCCTCCCCATGTCTCTGATGTCTCAGACGTTCAAGTCAGCGCACGCCACATTTTAAATGAGTGCAATTTGTATTGAGACAGGTGGGCAGAAGTGAATTTAGGTGGGAGTAAGTCATTTGTTTTGTCTGGTGACGAGACGAGTGACGTCAAACTTTTAAAATCTTTTGATGCGTCTGAATTCTGGACTGAGGTGTTAGACTGAAGCTTTCAGTGAGCTGCAAAGTAGGTGTCTTAAGCCTTCTTCATCCAGCGATGAGCCGGCCGCAGGTGCCTGCTGTCTCCCTTTTATTATTTTCATTGCCTTTCGCCTTTTACTGTGTGTTATATTTTACAACGTGATTTTCGTGTTTTTTTTATGTCAATGGCTTTGTTGAAGTTTTCCGGACTTTCTGTAGGTTTCTTTTGAGGTACACATCTTAGTAATTTTACGATATTCCTCTACAACCGTTTCATTACACTTTAGTACGGCCGCTAAAGATCTTTCTGTGGTGCGTCCACAAACCCTCATTATCATCGTTTAATGAACTCTGCTATCGAATTGAAGCAGCTTGTAATAACGTACTCTTATCTGACATCTAAGCTCAGACTTGATGCTGCCAAAACGCACGCCTATGCATATAAACTTATCACTCTTTATATCACCAAATTACCTACTAATTTAATCATATGCTGTAAAATGTGGTGAATAGAAAAAACGGCGTTTAACAGAAATGGAGCTTTCCAAAAAGTTACGTGCTATCGTGTTGGAAGACAAATGAAAATACCATTTAAAGATGTGTTTGGCTACGTTGGTAGTGAACCAGTGTAACAGAGGAATTATGGATTAGAAAGTTGGCTACATTATCAACTGTTGTTTTGTTCACTCTATGGCAAAATGCAACTGAATTTGCTTATTTCGAACCTTATTTGCAAGCACCAGTCTAAAGAGTGTTGTTTCTCTTTACGCAGCAAACTTTTGAAGTCATGGCAGAAACATCTTGGATGTATCATTTTGAAAAGATAAGACCGCTGTAGCTCTAAGTTCCTTGTTTATATGCACGACCTATTTGGGCAGCTAGCTGACAGCTGTGGGCAGATGAGGCACTGTTAACTGCTCAGATTACACATTATCCCGTTGATAAACATACACGGCCTGTGCTTTGATCACAATTTCGGTAGGTGAGACCCCACTATGTCACCAGATACTGTTACTCATGGAATCATGGGGGAAATTTTGTTATTTTGTGTCTGGAATCTGCTACTTATCAAAGATTGCTGACTATGAACGCTCGGTCATTCCATTCCGAACATGATTTAGTTTCACTGCAATTCATGATACAGCTAAAAAGCTGCGAAACCGGTCGTAGCAGATCAAGGAGTTTTGCTACAGTGGTCTTATCTCTTCAAACCCTTTTAATTTAATTATATGTAAACTAAATTCGCAGGTTCGATTCATTAATCAAAAGTTCACTTTAAAAACACACTTTAATCTGACTTGTGTTCAGTTTTCGAAATTTGTGGGTCGAATGGAAACATAATTACCAGAGTGAAGACCAAGAATTTGGAGGAAATGAAGAAGCATCTGACACTCTTCTCCACTAAGAACATTACGCTGGGATTAAAGCACATGGGAAAAGTGAGAAGTCACATACATTAGAAGCTTTCACAAAGCAAAGCCGATTAATGTCAACTATTATAACAGATGAAGAGATGCTGTTCGAAATCTCTTCATGGCTTCGAAGACCTAATTGTGAAACATTACGCCACTGACTAAATTTGTTAACATACAAACTATGTTCGTCAATTTAATGGTACTATTAAATAACTAGAGAAATAGCAATCTTTATTTGGAAAACGGAATAAAAACCAACAATTCACAATTTTTGGCAACCAAAAAATTTTGAAGTTTGGGCAACTACAGCCACAATAAGTCATGTTGAGAACTAAATCCATATCTGCTCTAAAATCCTTTTATTCTTAAGCGCTACCGGTTTCACAGCACTTACGGTTACATCTTCAGGTGCAAATCGAATTCAAATCATGACAATTACATACTACGGGAAGACCCGGAGCAATAGTCAGTCCCGTGCATTAGATTATCGGCAAAAAAGGCGTATGTCCTAAAGGTAATAAGATATGGTGGAGAACGTTTATAATACGATAGCATGTTTATGTCACTTTCCCTAACAACCGAACCTTTAGTCCTGTCACGGGAAAAGCCACATAAAACACTAACGTGCCGTGAAACTCTCTAATGTTACCCTCTAAGAGGTTTTCGAAGATTTGACCGTGCGTGTGTCTAATGGACAAAGGTATCCGTTTGGATTTGATGAAATCAACAGAAAAACCAAATGGGCTTTAACCTTGGGAGTCAATGAAAGTAGTAAAATCATAAATGAATTAAAAAATGAACTGTCTCCAGCCCAATTAGGCACATTAATTTGGAAAGATATGTTTAAGAAATTTGAATATTGGTTATTGAAGTTACTTTCGTTGAGATGTCCCTTTAAACAGCAGACTGTAAACTGACACCGTGCACTCTGAACCGTGTGTAACAGCAGATTACCAATAACACACACACCATCAAATTATAGCGAGATTTGCACCAGGCTCATACTAATGACAGCTTCACTCAAAAGCATTACTTAATCAAATACTGAAATGGTACTGCATAAGTGCAGAACTAAATTTGGACATGAGTGTTTTCATCTTAACTGACATGACAAAAACAAATAAAGAATAATATCACAAATACAGTGTTTAAACTCCTCTTCAAATATCCGTTTTCCTTGGAAACAGTAATAGTTCAATTTTTTCCTATTGAGTCGAGAATATGATGGGGATTCTTAAACTAGTATAGTTTACAGTAGCAAAGATTAATTCAAAAAGCTAATCATTCACTTCACTTGGAGTAGTTCATAATTTACTTTGCAAGACAATAAAATACAACACTGGGCTTAATTACTTTCAAAAAAGGGACAATTCATGAAAGAAATCAAAACCACACTATTTTTGAAAATGAGCTTAACTTATTTGCCTTTTTATCACCTGTGAATCAGGTATTCTAGACAGTAATATTTACGCAATCTTGCACTCCAATCCTACAAAACTATATTTTGTAATAAACTAAGGATACTTTAGCAAAAGCCAATCCAACTTCACTTTTGTGGTTTTAAATTTAACTTTTACTAATTGTTTTATATTAGACAAAAAATCACTTTTAAACAATTGAACGCAAGAACTGTTCATTTAAATCAGGATACTCGGTTTTAGTAGCACTTAGGTTCGTAATCAGGATAGAAAATATGGTTCCGGAGAGAGATTTATTATGTTGTGATTATTATTAAAACCACACACAAATTAAATGATCCATGCCCATATACATTACTGAATGTATGAAGTTAGTGAAGCGGTGGCAAATATTGGTGGCAAGCGACATAGTGGCTAACTGTACTCACGGCTCTTTATTTTAAATGCTGTATAAAATCTCTTCTTGGCGTCGGATTTTCAACATATTAGAGCCATTTCTTTATGCCGAGAATACCAAATAATAGCCACATCCACATCCGAGGTAAATCTTTTATAAAGCAGCTTCCAAATGCCTCTCTTAGCACCACTGAAGTGTACCATGCTACGGCTAGCCACATACTGCGTAGCGTTCACACCAAGGAGCCGCTCAGTTCGACCGCCAAAACCACCTATTACATCGCGCCATTCCACTTCCGTTGCTGGCGGACTTCCCTACAGCTTTTGCCAGTTACAAATACAACTACCCTAAGCATGAACCAGCTTTCAACAAACATTATCTTTTTATGAACATAGTCATATTAAAATAATTTATTTTAACGTATACTTTGGCTTTTATCATATATACATTACAAAACTAATTTTCTTGTCACATATCAAGGAGTTTAAATAAGTCAGAATGCACACTCCATAATTACAGGAACACAGTTACATAATATAAACCTACTTCTAATCGGTGTAATTGTTACACGTTGCCATAAAACCGAACGTCAACGAGTAGAGGTCAACACGTACTACTGCATGGTATCTAGATAACAGTCCAACGGCTGAAAATTTTTTCCGCCATAGTAGCAGCACGTCGAGGAAAATGGACTGCAGTGTGAGGACCCCCATTATAAACAAAAGCACCATTATGAGAAATGTACGTCAGAATGCTTAGGCACTATATGTTATGGATATAGCGACTGCACGCCGACCTGTACTGAAGATGCAGCTATGAGAACTGTGAAACCGGTAGTGACTAAGATTAAAAGGATTTTACAGCTGAAGCCGTTTTATTTCTCGACAATATTTTTCGTTTTTGTACTGAAAAAAACTTTTATAATCAAATAAATATTGTTTCTTATTCGTCCACATCGAGAACCTTTCCCTGTTCACCCTAAACACCAATAAACAGAAATACATTATTTGCAATTCTGATAAGCATCAACCCAAGAGATAGTTAGCTACTTACCCACTCATCTTCTAAAAATGGCGCTAATTCAGGTAGCTTCCTTGGACCAGGGTATCGACTGCGCAGACACTCCTCCAAATTACCCCACATTTTATTCTACTGTCTTCAGGAAAAGGAACTGAGGGATCCATACAAGATGTTCAATTTCATTATTTTCGTCAGTCTTCGACAATTCAAGCTATTATCTTGGTATACAGGTCGTATATCAAGGAGCACAGTCTGCTGCATTGGGTGAAGAAGAGTCCTCGGAATACCAATATAATTCCACCCAAAAGCAACTGTTGCGGGAGTTGTCTTTGATGACAGTTTAGGCGAATCTTGAGAGAAATTCTACATTTGATGTAGTTAAAAATCATACTTTTAGGTCATTCTAGCTCGAATAACACCTGAGACTGGTTGACATTACACATGAAAATGTCGGCAGAGATTTGGTTTCATACTTTAGGCCGTGGAAGGCTGCATTTTCTTCGAATTATGTCACTTAACTACAGTTGGAAGCATTGCCACATTAAGACAGCAGCAAAAAGAATAGCAATCAACTGGTCATTCCCTTGCGTACTGCTTGTACCAAAACAATGAATTTATTAATAAAATGGATGGGCATCATATTTATAGTTGACCTCGTGGCTGAAGGCTTTCATAGGGATTAGGCTGCTCAAAGTCTCTCTTTAGGTCACGTCTTACGACCTACTGTCTCGTTTAACCATCGATGCTTGGAATTGTTTCATTATAGGTCAGAGAGCTCACTGTCGCTACAATCAGTCGGAGAGGAAACGAATTACGTCCTGGATTTTTGCTGATCTCCACATGCAAAGCTGAAGCTGATGAAGTGGTGTCATATTATGCTCATTCCTATCTCCCTAATACGCAAGCAACTGTTCTTTTTGATGCTGAAACGTGTTTCCGTGGTGCCATCGTCTGTGGATGCTTTCTCAGTTCTTACTTCGTAGAATGTTAGGTCCATTAGTTCCTGTGAATAATCCTTCCATTGTAATGCTACCCACAGTTATTTCTGCGAACACGGCTGCTCATTACGTTTCAGAACAAAACGATGAAACTCTCAGAATATATATCGAGCTCATTTCGATCTTAACGGTCCATCACTCTCGACAGATTGAGATGTAGAATGATACAAGGATAACACTGGTGAAATGTCACTTTTCTTTTTAAATGGTAAAACTGTTAATGTTGTGTTCACGGAGACCTAATCTCTCCTCGCTTCTAATGTACACTACAACTGCAGAGAATCACTATTGCCTTTCCTAGTATACACAATAGGTCAATTAATTCGAACTTATCCCTAAAACAATTCATCTTGATGAATGCTTCTCGCTTCCACACCGTAACACATCGGACTTTCTCATTTATAGCCACGTATTGTGAATATGACTGCAAAACAATATTAATATTTTCTACTGATACTCTCTCAGCTGCTATATTACTTGTGACGCATGGACATCTCTCAATCACTTTAATGGCTTTCGTAATAGTGAGAGATGGTCTTCTAGAGAAGGCTAGTAACTTCAATTCGTAGGTTGCTCGAAGTTAAAGAAACCTAATTCCCACCGTTTGATTCTTCGGAAATGAGTCACCAACATGAGATTTGTAAGTCTTTCACTCTAATACGAAAGTACTGGCCCTGGGATAGGTCTCTGGAAATCCCGACGCGCTCCACCCTCGAGCACAAATTCTGAAACCTTGGGAGAACATATCTAATTTGATTTCCAGCCATTTTATAGCACGGAAGTGAAGTTTCAATTTCCCATACCTCTCTGACGAAGCACCGAAGAGGATATTCTCCAAAAGTTTCAGTTAGTCCATTTCATCTATTATAGACATGTAACCTAATTTCCGAAAATTGTATCACTGGGAACACTGGGCGAGATGACAGTGTGTAAGGAACTATGGGCTCAAATACCCGTCCGACCATCCAAATTTAAATTCTCCACAGTATCACTAAATCTCTTAAAGCATATACCGAGATGGTTCATTTGGATGGAAGTTCCCGATTTCCTGCCCTTTTCTCACGCCCTGCTTGTACTATGTTTTCAATGACATCGTTGTCGACCGGACATTAAACCCTAATTTTAATTTTTTTATTTCGATCTTATCACAGGAAACTACGTCACCGCGAGATGGGACACCAACAGTCGACAAGACACAATACGACAACTTAAATCATCAATGACATCAGAAATCTGCCAATATTAGTGGCTAAATTCTTATTCTTATAACAGTAGCATTAGACACGTCGAACTGGAGTTGAAATCTTAGTCTAGCAAGTAGAGAGAGCCAAATTGTCATCCTGTAAACATTATGCAGGAGCCCAGTCGTATTCACACAAATGATGATCCTTATTATTTTGATATCACATATCTATACCACCGCACGGGCGTCGTCACTTTGGTAACGGAATGCCAAGTTTGCATTAGGCACCGATAGCAGTCAAGAAAATTAGAGTTTTGTAATGTATATATGTAAAAAGCAAAAGGATATGTTAAAATGATAAATTATTGTAATATGTGTATGTTCATGAAAACCCCGGTTCTCAGGCTGATGCAGCAAAGATAACATATATGACCTACTGAAGAGTGCTTATTTGGCCACCCCTCCAGTGGTTCCATACCACGAGCACTTCTCAGCCCACTTGTGCTTGGAGCCTCATTGCACCGATACCATAGTCCATCTTTCAAATAACTTCCTGGAATTCTGACGCTGAGACTTTGCCAGCTGAGCTGTCCCATCTTGAAGTTACGTTTCGTCAAAATAGTGATAGACAGATAGTGATAGACAGATTGAACGTGCGTTGCGCTATCGGCCAACTGTACATCGGGTGATTGATGATAATTCTGAGTCTACACCTAAGTCTACTGTCTTTTTGCCTTACGTAGGAAACACTTCCAACAAGATCGGTCGTATTTAACGGAAATAGATGTGAAATGTGTTTTCCGACCTCCATCTAAATTCAGGGTGCTTTTGAGTTCTGTTAAGGACACACTTTGTTTGCATACGGCGGGTGTATATCGCATTCCTTGTAGCTGCGGCTTGGCATAAATTGGTCAATCTATGAGGACCGTGGAGGACCGATGTACTGAGCATAAACGGCACACACGATTACAGCAGCCAAGTAGATCTGCTATTGCCGAACATTGCTTGGATACTGGTCACCCCACGCTATATAATAACACAGAGATATTGGCATGCACGTACAATTATTGGGACAGTGCTATTAAGGAGGCAGTTGAGATTAAATTAGCGAGCAACCTCGTTAACAGGGTTGGAGGTTTTTGTTTAAACTCTGTTCGGAATCCGGCTCTCTCTCCCTTGCCAAGAAACAGAGGGACAGTCAATGCTACCTCACCTGTGAGTTCGTAGTCTCACTATCGATATGGTTCAAATGGCTCTGAGCACTATGGGACTCAACTGCTGTGGTCATCAGTCCCCTAGAACTTAGAACTAATTAAACCTAAATAACCTAAGGACATCACACACATCCATGCCCGAGGCAGGATTCGAACCTGCGACCGTAGCAGCAGCGCGGCTCCGGACTGGAGCGCCTAGAACCGCACGACCACCGCGGCCGGCTCACTATCGATATCTCTGACTTCAGTCTTCTTTGGTGGCACTAGTGTTCAGTGTGTGTGTGTGTGTGTGTGTGTGTGTGTGTGTGTGTGTTCGTGTGTGTTATCTTTCCTGCATCAGCCTGAGAACCGAGGTTTTAAATCTGCTTATACGTCGCCTGTCCGTTGCAGTTTGCCTTGGGGTGTCCTCCCGCCTAAATATCGGCGGTCGCTGAAAGTGTTACCTGGCTGAATTCCCGGAAGTTATTCTAAAGTTGTATACGCCAGGAAAAACTCAGGTCTCACACCATATTTCATGCTTACACAGAGAGCCCCATTCCTGTAGACTCTGTAATAACTGGACTCTGTTTCTTGTTGCATTATTTGTAATCAGTCTTCGTAAGCTTGGAGAAATACAAGTCAAATAAACCTCCCGTTTGTTATGTTATTTTGTTCACTAATAATTCTTATCATGTCCAGCTTTCCTATGACATAAATTGCCGAACCACCCTGCACACCACCTCTCCCTACAACTGAGTACGCTGAGTACGAAGTCATACACAACAATGATCATCTGCACGAAACACAGTAACATTTTATTACGCTGACTTCAGTTAACTGCGTTCAAAATTACATATAATCCTACATAGGTTACCTGAGAGTAACCCACGCAACCTTTGCGAGAATGGTTCGCATGAAATCGGTAACGCTGATACCAAAATACTACGAGTGCAGAGAGAAGTGTTCCTTATGATCCCTACATGTCGGGCATATATTCCGCAGCTTGAATTCCAAATTGCGTTTTCTCTTTCTGTTAGTTTTAACGTGTTTTATCGAAGAGTAAGACTGTCTAGGCGTTTTATCTCGTTTTTTGGGAATCAGGGACACTACACTACCTAGTAAAAAAAGTTAAGCCTGCAGAAGGCTTAGTCAAATGTCGGTGTAACATCGTGCACGCACACACTATCGGTGGGTATGTAAATTATTGGAGTTTCTATGGTCTGTAACAAGTAGAAAGGCCACCAAAGTGGATTAGCGTCGATCATGTTTAGTGTAGTTACCAGGTCTCGTAGTGTACATAAGAGGCGTGAGAAGCATTAGATGTGCAAAGATATTACACTACTAACAGTCCAAACTTGAGGGTTACACCGCCCCACTTACACCGCTTCACTATCCCCCACACCTACAGAAACCTACCATCCCCCTCATGGATCTTCGGTAATCTCATCAAATTCCTACCCCTCCTCAACCATATCGAATACGTCCGCGTCTCCTATTCCAAACAAAGAATACATTCCAATAACCCCTTTGTGTCCACTCTGATCACCAAACCTGGTACGAAGCCGCGAATTTACGAACAAAGCACACCGTCCTTACACCTACACACACTCAGTATCCTATCCCAGCAGAACTTTAATCAACTCCCTCCCCCAGACAAAGAGATCCCTCCCACTGGCTTCAACTCTTCCCACATAATGCCTCTACTCTCCTTTGCCATGCACCCCATCCATTTCCTCTTGTCGTAACTATCCAACCACACACCAAACCTCTCCTCGCCCTCAGTCCTTCCCACTTCCGTATTCCCACTTTCCATCCCACAACCAACATTCATCCGTATAATTTTCCTATGCACACCCCTTAACCCTATGGAATCTATCTTCTGTTCCCAAAATACTTCTCACCCAGTTCAGGTTCTTCAGATTTTAAGTGCAAATGCAGTGCTTCAGTTGTCCGTCTTCATACTTTATTTAAAACAGAAATACAGTCATTCTTGTTATATTTTTTTTAATTCTCTAGGTTGAATAGCGGAATATTGTACGGTTCACAGCCCATAAGGGGTGAGGGGAATCTGTGGAATCAACGTTCGATACCACACTTGTCGGGGGTTGCAGTTATCGACCGCGTACTAGTATCGCTGGAACCGCGAGTCGAGGCTAGCGCCGCTCCGCGTCTTGCAACAAGTCTCTCGCGTACGCTCGGCCACGCTTACTCGGGACGTTAAGTAGGAAAGTAGTATAGTCTTCAGCTGATAGGACGTAACCTCTAACAAGGCGCTTAGTGAAAGTATGGCCTATGTGAGGCCTCCATAGCTGTCTGTTTGTAATTATATTCCTCCTGACTATGAAGACTCCTGTACCACCAGTTACGTACAATATATTATTTTTTACCAACGACTTCTAATTATTTTAGTCATTGTAGACCCAGACCATGCAGCCAGCTCCTTATCGACTTCACTGACAAATCTGCTGTGTATGTTTCTATTTAGCACTGGCCACCAGTCATTCACAATGGCGACGATTCGTTCGTCGTCATCATAACAGAATCAAATAACAATTGAAAAGAAAGTTAGATGTTGCGCTGTTTATGACTTTCCCAACGCAGTAAATACTTCATTGTCTTGCAGGCATCGCGTTGGACAATGTTGTGGAAGCTGGACTATATTTCGATGAGCGAGCTGCTCGTCATCTTCAGGTGGTTACTGACGTATTGCTGTTCTTTTATCCTTTATTGTCATTTCCATTCCCCGTCAGGGGCGGACTGGCAGTAGCATAAGCGCTGCTCTTCAGCCGAGAGACATAAATAGACAGGAAGACATTTAAAAACAATATAAAGAAGATAACATGGTGGAAGATAGAAACAAAAAAGGTGGAACAGAAGAAAAGTAGGAATACAAAGCGCTGACTGTAAATCGAAGTTAAGAAAGTATGTTACACAAAAAACGACACATTGCATTAAAAGGCACCAGGCAATGTACGGGCGGAGCATAAAAATTCGTAGAACGAGTAAAACAGCCACGAGACGGACGGCATAGCAAGGAACTGTCATGGACGAAAAACAGGTCGAGCACACAATTAAAACCACATCACGAGATGACACTGTATAACGGCACCGAAACAAACACTAACACAGCACACTGATAACGAATAAAAACCTGGGAGGATCTGCAAGGGAAGGGGGGACAAGGGAAATGTGTGTTGCTGCAATGGCTCGCCAATACATATTTTGACTCGCTAGAAAAGCGCAGGCACCAAGGGTTAAGGCTACAACGTCATCGTAGACGAATCATAGAGCACGGCGACATCCAGTGCCCCCTGCTGTGCAAACGGGCCACGGGCTTATAATTCGTGAAGCGGGTAAAGCGCGGCGGAACAGCACGCGTGCGAGCAGTGTTGGCACCCAGTTTAAATGTGAGGACTTTGATTCTCCGTCTGTGTTGCCTCGGATTCGTTCGACTGCGGCCGACGTTGCCTCAGTACCGCCAGTGCTGGTTCCCATGTCTTCCTGAGTTGCAACCCCGTGTCTCTGTTGATCAGGTCGTTACTTATACGAATTTAGTCTGCTTCTTTAATGATGGAGTCCCAGAACGTGGCAGAGGATGAAAGGATCTTTGTTTCCCCGTAGTTCATGCTCTGTTCCATGTCAAGACAATGTTCAGCCACAGCAGACTTTTCTGGCCCACCCAATCTGGTGTAAAGTTTATATTCAGCACATCTATCGTTAACAGTGCGTCACGTCTGGCCAATGTACGATTTCCCACACTGGCACAGGATTTTATATATGCCTGCTCTCTGTAATATCCACGCCTATATTTTATTCAAAATAATATTCACGACAGTATTGTACATGGAACGTGACAACTTTGATCGTATATTCGTGATACTGATAAAAGGGACTTCATTGTTAATAAAATAATTAATAATTATAGCCAACGACATAATTTAACGTTTTGTAACAATAATATGTCTCAGACAATACCCATGTAAAAAGACAATGAAAATCTCCATCTTTTGTTATCTACGATTTTTGCAGAAAACTTCTTCTTCTTGTTTGAACTGTTGTACTGAAAGAATTTGATTGATGTCTCGTAACACAGAGGTCAGTGAAAAACTGTACTAGAGTATTATTATATTGCTAACTGATGTTTGAAAATAGAGTTATATGTAACTGAAATGAATCTTCTTTGTTTGGAGTTTTATTTCATTGTAATTCTCGTCTTCTATAAATTTTAAGTTTCCCGCTAAGCTACCAAAGAGCGCAGCCACTAGCGCTATTGATCTACGGCGCAGTTTATTGGTAAATAGTGAATATTAGTGTGTCATAAAACATCGAGAAGTATTGTCGAATGTTAATGCATATAGTGAAGGTGAGAAAAGATTTAATATGTATTATTTATTAAGAGTAAAATACAGACTGAATCTGAATCGATAAGTGATTGTTTTATGTTAGCCGCCATCTTAGTGAAATATTGCAGCGGCAGTTTTAAATTGATTTTCTATACATACTTAAATGTTGTTGGTTATAATTGCAATAATAATTGTGTTCTAGTTTCCGAGGACCCACTCTGAGCTAATAAATTCCAGTTAGACGGCAAACACATCGAACTTCTACGAAAGTATACAGCATCTTACGTGATATAAATTCTTATCTGCTGATGTATAAAGCCTGGTAATTTTGTAACAACTTTTATGAAATATTTCTACATGAAAATACATAAGTGTGGTTTTGTGTGACACAATTGTTCATTTTCCTTAAAGAAAAGTGTTGCCACCTCGAGATAACAGTGGCGTTAATTTTGATAAACGATATGCAACTAGCAAAGAGTCTTTTAAACAATAACACCGAAATTACTAAAAGTCGTTACTCTTGTTTAGTTCAGATTACTTATCATACTTTTCATACTTTGTTGGTTATTA
This sequence comes from Schistocerca piceifrons, assembly GCF_021461385.2. Taxonomy (NCBI): domain Eukaryota; kingdom Metazoa; phylum Arthropoda; class Insecta; order Orthoptera; family Acrididae; genus Schistocerca; species Schistocerca piceifrons. The sequence continues at coordinate 1,156,346,858 of NC_060138.1, read as the reverse complement.
ATGTTTACTTTAGAGAATGAGGCCATGCGGTTCTAGGCGCTACGGTCTGGAATCGAGAGACCGCTACGGTCGCAGGTTCGAATCCTGCCTCGGTCATGGATGTGTGTGATGTCCTTAGGTTAGTTAGGTTTAACTAGTTCTAAGTTATAGGCGACTGATGACCTCAGAAGCTAAGTCGCATAGTGCTCAGAGCCATTTGAACCATTTTTTTGAATGAACTTAGTGACATTTACATGCTTGACAGACAACATTGCTACATTGCAAGCAGTCATTAAATAAATCCTGATATTACATCAATAATAAGTAACTGGTTTTATTGTAATCTTGCTGAAATTGTACGACACAACACACGCAATTACACTATACGCCCCTTCTCCATAGACCTAGGGCGCCTTTAACAGAACCCAGCACAGTTTGCACTCGCGCTGGTGGGCGGAAGACATATTTTATTTGATGTTTTTTGAACAGCCTGCCAATCTTAAAGGACACACCGCCAACATACGGTAGATAAACCATCCTCGTGGAGTTCTCTGTTTCTTGTGGCTGTTCTTTCGCTTAAGTGCATGCAGGTTTAAATACACTACGAATCTTTTCATCAGAGTGCCTGTTTTGTGCAAACACAGAACGAAGATGACTAAGTTCTGCTGACAAGCTTCCTCCATCAGAGCTAATTCTAGCCCTATGAACGAGAGTCCGCAACATGTCATTGCGCTTAGATGGGTGATGAAGATCGTAGCTCGTGGATGTAAGTCAGTGTGAGTCGGTTTGCGAAACATATTGTGGCCCAAGGAACCATCTTCTTTTCTGTGGACCAAGACATCAATAAACGAGAGATCTCCATTTTCCTCCACTTCCATGGTGAAGCAAATACTTGAATGGAGGGAGTTAAGGTGTCACAGAAATGCAGAAACCGCTGTTGTTCCGTGTGGCCAAAATACAACAGTGTCATCCACATATCTCAAGAAACATTTGGGTTTCAACACCTCTGACCAAAGTGCTTTTTTCTCGAGGTCTTCCGTAAAAATATTAGCTACTATGGGAGACAAAGGGCTAGTCATAGCAACGTTATCCAACGCAAGGCCCGTGAACCAAAGAAGAAGTTAGATATTGTGTGATGAGCAGGGAGATTCCACGTAACAGTACAGGACTGCGTTATCAGAACCCGACAGACTTTGAAAGGGGGCACATTGTGGGCCTCCATTTGGTCAGCTGGTCAAATAATTCAGCATCTAGCTTTGTCAGTATTCGGATGTGAGAGTGGCTTGATGTTGGACACCATGGGAACGTGAGATCAGGCATGCTGGTCGTAAAGGTTCCAGTCGACCACGTCTAACCATTGCAAGAGATGATCGACGTATTGTGCACCAAGTGCATCATAGCTCCTTCGCATCTATGCCTGCCGCCAAAGAAAAAGAACTGGGCTTCCATCGTTTTGGACAGGCATAGCGCTCTACTCCCGGCTTTATGACATGGGAGTCATCGTGTACGGCTTCATGCCATGGCTGGTAGTGATTGAAGGAAGTCGGAAGGCGAAATGATACATCACGGACGTTCAGCGTGCACATGCGTTACCCCACACATGGCCGTATCTTAATGCCATTTTTCATCAGTACAGTGATCGTCCACAAAGACTCGAATCTCTGTGAACATGTATGGGTCCAGTTCTGAAGTCAACTCCAACTCAGTGCCAGCATCTCGGATACCAGTGACCAGTTACAACAGTGGTGGGGCAGATTACAAATTACCGCTGGAGAGATACAACGGATTTATGATTACCTTCCCAACGTAATCAGAGCGTGCATCCAGGCCAGGCAGGGTGCAAAGTAATAACGATAAGTGGGCATTTACTGCTAAATACTTTGTAAATTTGACTCGCTTTGTTATCACTGTGATAACATCACTCTCAACCTGTGAAGTTTAATTTTCGTTTCTCCTCCTCTTCTTGGTGCTTCAATTTTTTTGTCAGGTAGTCTATTTCATTATATTTACTACAATGGAACAGAGCGGCAATACATCAATTAGGGTCTTGTAAGAGGGAACTGCGGTGACAGTTACTACTCCGAATCATTGCTGACAGTCACTTCTCCATTAAGTGGAGAGTTCTGGAGAGTTATAGATCGGCAGGCGTCGCTACTGCGAGCAGCTGCCTATTGTGGGATGGGGAAACCTCATTCTCTTAAGTGTCGCCGTCAGCATCAATATTACAACAGACTCGAGAACTCCTTCGACCACCAGAAAAAAAAGGAGTCTTGCTGGTGGGCCGAGATTTGCTAAGGATTCACGAAAGCACACACTGGAAGTTGCTCTCACCCACACGGCGGCGACAAAACGAATAATTACTACTGTTCCACTCATTTCATTTATAAAACCTGTAGGTAAAATGGATGGATGTCAGGGTGGAAGATAATAGCACATGTCGTTTTTATCGTCAATCTTCGGGAAGAAACTCCTAAACAGAAGAACCCAGGGCTACTTGTTTGGTACTACACGTCCCATTATCAGAGTTCGGAATCACAAACTGTAGTCAATTAATTACTGAATATTACATGATATAGTTTTCCATGCCTCAGATGGGTGTCGACTATGGGTTTGCAGTGTTGCAGACTACATACCTAAAAGGCAATTGTTTATTCAGACATAGCTATGCTGACATAAATAAAGAATTATAACTGTACAAAAGTTGCTTTTCGTCTAGAGAACATTATGTTTGGCTATAAGGTAGGATAGAGTGTTGTATCTTGGTACACTTTTCAGACACTTCTGGTCAGCTCTGTAATATATTTTCGTAATCTGTTTTCAAATGATGGCATTTACTTTGTACGTGCTGCAGTCCTTTTCTGAAATTACAAAAAATGCTCTGGAAAATTAAAGTTTTCCATGTGTGGAAACATATTGCAAGCTACAAGATGTTCATGTATGTAGGAACAAGTATTCGATTGAAATCTTGTCAGTGTTGAATTCAGCTGTCTATCTTTTGCGTAATTGCTTTAAAACACAGCAACAGCGAGTAAGTGAAGTCAAATTAATTCTGGGAACTATCAAAAACCAGTTAGAAGATGAATTCATTCTGAAATTAAAACTATCGGAAACTGACACAAATGTCAATTTCAGAGACAGATAAAATTGCAACCAACTATCGAAACTCAGTTAATTTGAAAGTATCACTTGTCCCGTTGTCAATTTTCATTTTCAAGGCCGTGAAAACTGTAAAGACATTAAAGAAACTCCATTCATTTCCAAGTATCACATGTTTTATGGTGTACAGCCGACAAAGTATGGCCGAAATGTCTACATATTGTACAAATAGTTACAAAAATATACATCGATTTATTCATCATTAAACTGTGTTTCTGAAGAATTTACAATCTATTCCAATTAGCTATATCGTATTATACAGCACTTAATTGTCTAGAATGCGAAATATCACAAATTCCTCACAAAACATCTGCCATATGACAACTGCAACAACAAAGACTGTATCAAATGGTGGTAATTGCATATGAACGTCTTTTTTGCGCATTCCTTCTTGTCAGTCTAAAATCAGGCAGTACACTGAAGTGACGAGCAAAAGATATCATGTGCTCCTAAGTTCGCCGTCCTTCGGGTATAACACCCTCCTCTACATATCTTTCTTCGAAAACGTTTATTTCTCAACAGTCTCCATGAAACTCAGTGCATATGCTCCAATGTGGTTCTCTCCGAAAAAAAGTATAGTGGATACCTCAGACCCAAACTTACTTACACCGCAAAGAAAAAAGGGCAAAAATGTCTTTGTTACTAGTTTTAGTTTGAGGTTAGGAAAAATTGCAATTTCACTCCTGTATAAATCCAAATATGAGATTGGGTAGGAAATTAAATTATTAAAAAAGTGTTTTGCACCACCTGCATATGTGCGAACGTGTGTGGAATTCCATTCAAGGGAATAAGGGAATTAGAAAATAAGGTTTTATGAAATAATACGTGAAAACATGGCACAATTGGTGCTCTACAGCTTGTGAGTATTTGTTAAAAGACATCTTGTTAACACCAAGAGCTATATTAAAATATTTAATTGTTAGACCAGTATTCGATCATATAGCCCATCTGACACACTGGACAAACAAACAATCGTATGCTTAAACTCTACTACACGACAGCATTTATATACGTAACTGTGGAATGATAAGTTTACTTACATATTTATTATGTATCTCTATATCAAATGACGTGCAAGTCAATCATGAATTCTATTTGATGTCCTATCGGTTCTGATCTAGAAAACAAAGAAACATGTGGATATTTAAAATGTAATTATAACAATTCTACGTGATTACAGTATGAAGTAATATGTGTCCCACCTCGTAGTGCACAGGTCGTGTATATAAAGAGAAAAGAAAATGTGTCCTGCTTATGCTCCAAATAGGAAGTATAAAGTACCACTGTCCTTATGATTCGTTGAGAATAATAGTTTTTGCGATAAGATGATTGATATTATGGGCGGTAGACTGTAAATCAAATTACGAGATATTTCTCCCTTATCATTACTAGTCTTATATTCAGTTATGATTCTAGGCTGTAATTCTAGAGGTGTAAAAAACTGAAACGAACAACATATTGAGTAAGATGGACGTAATGTAAACTTCGTGTCTAACATAACAACAGAGTTGCCAGGTCTGACCTGGATCTAATGATGAACAAACATATAATGCCAAGTTAACTAATTTTACATGCAGGAAACAGAGAGAACTCTAAAAGGACCCTATTCTGTTAAAACACTGTTCAAGTTCTGCATATACGTCTTATGATGGAACAATGTGTATTTATTAAGGACATTGTCAGAGGTTTTTCATCATATGAATGTATATGTCAGTTATTTTCAGGCTGTTCAATAGTCTACATTTACCTTTCTAAAGAATGGGAATGGTTTTAGTGATATCAATAACAAAATGTTTCCAATTTCTTAAATCAGTTTTAACTATTGAGGAATTGGATTTTCTGATATAAATATGTTCTATAAACCTCGTTTTGAAGTTTGTCCCTGTTTGACTTACATCAAGTTTATCAATTGTATTTCGTATTTTGAGTTTTAGACGTCGATAATGTCATATACTGTTTTATATGGAATGTGAACTCATGTTATTTATCATGGCGCATCGGCGAAGACCCAAATAAGGTTGGCAGCTTATGATTTTTCATGAGGAATTGACAGCTATGTAAATTGTGCACGTTCCCATCACGTTCACAAATAACTTTTATTAGAGAAATCATTAGACGATGCTTCTCTCACACTGTGTGGATTATAAGGTATATGATTACATGTTTTCATTGTGGTATATATATGTACAGGGTGTTACAAAAAGGTACGGCCAAACTTTCAGGAAACATTCCTCACACACAAAGAAAGAAAATATGTTATGTGGACATGGGTCCGGAAACGCTTATTTTCCACGTTGGAGCTCATTTTATTACTTCTCTTCAAATCACATTAATCATGGAATGGAAACTCACAGCAACAGAACGTACCAGCGTGACTTCAAACACTTTGTTACAGCCGGCCGTGGTGGCCGTGCGGTTCTAGGCGCTGCAGTCCGGAACCGCGGGACTGCTACGGACGCAGGTTCGAAGCCTGCCTCGGGTATGTCCTTAGGTTAGTTAGGTTTAAGTAGTTCTAAGTTCTAGGGGACTGATGACCTAAGATGTTAAGTCCCATAGTGCTCAGAGCCATTTGAACCATTTTTTTGTTACAGGAAATGTTCAAAATGTCCTCCGTTAGCGAGGATGCTCCGTCGCATGGAATCCCTGATGCGCTGATGCAGCCCTGGAGAATGACGTATTTTATCTCAGCCGTCCACAATACGAGCACGTAGAGTCTCTACATTTGGTACCGGGGTTGCGTAGACAAGAGCTTTCAAATGCCCCCATAAATCAAATCAAGAGGGTTGAGGTCAGGAGAGCGTGGAGGCCATGGAATTGGTCCGCCTCTACCAATCCATGGGTCACCGAATCTGTTGCTGAGAAACGTACGAACACTTCGACTGAAATGTGCAGGAGCTCCATCGCGCATGAACCACATGTTGTGTCATACTTGCATAGGTACATGTTCTAGCAACACAGGTAGAGTATTCCGTATGAAATCATGATAACGTGCTCCATTTAGCGTAGGTGGACGAAACTAAAATGAGCTCTAACATGGAAATTAAGCGTTTCCGGACACATGTCCACATAACATCCTTTCTTTATTTGTGTGTGAGGAATGTTTCCTGAAAGTTTGGCCGCACCTTTTTTTAACACCATATATATATATATATATATATATATATATATATATATATATATATATATATATATATATATATATAAAAGTGTAGAATGCATATATAGAGAAAAGAACATGATTCCTGCTCATGCTGCAAATAAAAAGGATAAAGTAGCAATGTCCTTATGGTTTGTAGATGATTGAAATTATGGGCAGTAGACTGAAATCTAATTACGATATATTTTCTCTCTTACCATTATTGATCTTATATTCAATTATTCTAGATTGTAATTCTAGAGATGTAAGAAACTAAAACGAACAACATATTGAGCAAGATGGATGTAATGTAAACTCCGTGTCTAACGGTTAAAATTGTCACGTATCTTTCCATTTTTGCTCTCTCTCTTCTAATGTGGCTCGATCTCTATTACTAGTATAACCTCAAATCTAGTTGTTGCTCAAAGCCATTGTCAGATCTCACCTTTCTGAGTGTACGTAATTCAGCGTTAATATTCGTAGCACTTAAAGGATATTTGTGACGACAAAAGAGAGAGAGTTGCAAAAAATGGTTCAAATGACTCTGAGCACTATGGGACTTAACTTCTGAGGTCATCAGTCCCCTAGAACTTACAAATACTTAAACATAACTAACATAAGGACATCACACACATCCATGCCCGAGGCAGGATTCGAACCTGCCGCCGTAGCGGTCGCGCGGTTCCAAACTGTAGCGCCCAGAAGCGCTCGGCCACTTCGGCCGGCCAGACAGAATTGCAACTAAAGGGTTTATCTTGCCAATGACTGGGTTTGGGCTACGCCTGTTCTCAAACTAACCAATGTTTGCCAAGTAAAATACTCGTATAAAGTAGCAGCATGCTGGAGTTATAAGATGTATTTGATTATCCTGTCAGTCACTGAGCAGAAGTGTACCTGTTTATGGGACTTTGGATGCAAGAACTGTTGTGAATTATACAAAGTTGTGGGTTCTCAGTATACGTTAAACAGAAGGGCATCCATTGATATCGTGTTCCAAGGTAAAGGTGATATTTTTATGTGACGTATTAAATCGCTGATAAAATATATGAGTTTTGTCAAGAGTGCCATCAAGTAACGACGTTGAAAACATTATCTGTTCATCTACTATCCCCCAGGTGGCATATGCCAACACTGGATCAAAATCGGCTAGTCTTTCCATATGTTCTATTTTCTTTTCCGCCAGTGCATTTGCGTGCAGTTCCCCATAGATACCGCATATTTTTGTTCGCATACGTGTCATCATTGAAGGTTCTGAGACTAAATTAACTGAAGAAGGTCCCCAGTTGACCAAATTCCATTTGCGTCTTTTTACTGAATTTGATTAAGTTCATTTTGATAATGAATATAGGTTTTGCTGTGGGGAAATTTACGTATTAGTGATATCTAAGGGGAAGAACCTACAATTCGTTGGGATGTGAATATCTTCAATCAGTTCATCAGTTCCAATGAATTTTATAACAATAAATTTCTTCTAAATGTATCATTTTGATTAATGTTAAAATTAAGCGTGTTTATTTACAAATATGTCTGGACTATTAACTGTGGGTCACATTGCAAGAGCTTCGTTAAGAATCTTGGGCTATGCTGGCGATTTCGGAGACACGCGGTTCTTAACTATGTATTAACCCTTTTTTCTGATGAGTAACTGACAGTCTTACTTGCTTACAGCTCCTGTTGTTCAAATGTTGTCTTTTAAGAAGTGTTAAAATAATTCTCATTTTGATATAAAAACAGTGAAACAAAAATAGAGTGAACCTTTTACACCACAGCGGCTGTGCGCTAAAACTTCCTGGATGACAACAACAGCTGGCTGGACAAAGATGGGAAAGAAAATCGGTCATACCCTTCCAAAGGAAGTATTCAGGCATTTGCCTGGAGCAATTAAGGACATTTTCGGTAAGTCTTAAACGGGATGGCTCGACGTGGATTTGAACCATCATACCCCCGAAAGCTTGTGTCATGTGCTAACCACAGTGCCACCTCGCCTTTCGCAGTGTTCTTCTAAGCAACTGAGCTATCTTTTTCATGCAAAAAATATTTCATTGTTATGAGTAGAATCAGCAGCACAGTTACAAAATTATTGCTATAAAGCTTGACTCTTGTGAACACAGCCTCCAAATTATTTACATTAATAGATAAAGAATCAAAAAGTGGCAATGCAAGTGCACATGTTCATAGCCACAAACCAAATAAATTTATTTTAACAATAATGTAAAATTAATTTTATTTATTTCTTGCACAATATTTTCTGTGTGATATTTTGATATTCTGTGCACTGGCACAGGTATAAGTTAGAAAACACATAAATAACAGCAAGATGGCAACGGTTGCTTCAATATGTATTTCTTCCTTAACGAAAAAGGGTGCTACAAGTAAGAAAAAATATTCATGTCTCTATTAGTCAATGAATCCTGTGTGTTAGTTCCCTTGAGTTTAGCTTGAAGAAGATTTCACATGACCGACAAGACAGGAAAAGGCATGATATTTCCTGTCAGGGAAAAATGTACAATCAGCTCATAAGATATGCTATTCTCTTACCTTTTTAACGGCGGTCCTACTGACGATATAGTTTTTTCCTCTTTAGATAAGTCGTTGTCGTGGAATATATATATATATATATATATATATATATATATATATATATATATATATATATATATGCTACAGGCACTTCTACACACTTTACATAATGATGTATGTTTCGATTTAATTTGTGTTATTTAGCAAGAGTTAGATAGATTTCTGACATGGCGCCTAGTAGAAGAAAGTGTAATGGTCGTTTTGCGGTCATCACGTGAACTTCTGGCTAATTTGTATGAATTTATTTGACGACCACAGAATGTTTAGGATTGCTTTGGATGAAATGTAGACAGATTATTGTGGGGGAATACCATAATATGACCTTTTCTATGTACCTTATTTCGATGTAACAGAAGCGGACACTGTTTTTAATGGAACAATATTGTGGAGCGCTGGGTTGCGGGTGGTATCGTGTAGGGGTAGCGTCACTACTGCAAAGCTAACCATCAGAGATTATTTGTCATTTAGTATTTATCACTTCTGAAAGGCTGCGAAATTTCTTATGGTTGTATTGTTTGCATATTCTATACTACTCCACGTTTGTATGAACAGCTGCACACTCTATTCAGGAGTTTAATTGCGTTTTGGATGTACATTGGTGTTCGTTATATATGTGGTTTCAGAGATACGTGTTCAATGAGGACCCTGTTTACGCATTTCGACGTGATTCTGTTTACGAAGTTACTGTACACTGTCTACACAAAAAAGAAACGACGACATACCGCGAATGAATTATCCGAATGGGACAGAAATCAGTAGATGTGATCTGGACATTATGCAAACACTTGTTGGACTTGTTAATTAACAGAATTGTTGGATATTTTTCTGAGGGATGAAATGTCTAATTGTGTCCAACTGAGCTCGTTATATCTTCAAAATTCCGAGATGCTCTAGACGTTCCCAGTTGGGGGAGATCCGGCGATCTTTCTGGCAAAGGAATACTTTGCCAAGCACAACGACAAACAGTAGAAAGTCTGGCCGTTGCAAGCGTGCATTATCTTGTCAAACGTAAACCCAGGGTGGCTTGCCAAGAGGGGCAGCGAAATCGAGCGTAGAATATCGTCGATGAACCACTGTTCTTTAAGGGTGCCGCGGATGAGAAAGAGGCCCAGCTATGAAAATAAATGAAACCCCATACCACCAAGACCATCACTCTTGGTTGTCGGACCGTATGCCGGGTGACAGTCAGCCTGGCTCAAAAATGGTTCAAATGGCTCTGAGCACTATGGGACTTAACTTCTGAGGTCATCAGTCCCCTAGAACTTAGAACTACTTAAACCTAACTAACCTAAGGACGTCACAAACATCCATGCCCGAGGCAGGATTCGAACCTGCGACCGTAGTGGTCGCGCGGTTCCAGACTATTCAGCCTGGTGATCCACCGCTGTCCAGCGCCTCTCCGGACACGTTTTCGGCCTGGAATCTCATTGATTGGAATAGAATCGTCTTCAGTGATGAGTCCCATTTTGAACTTAGCCACAATGATCAGCGATGACGTATCCGCAGACTCCCTGGACAGCTGTGTGGTACCAACCTGACTGTTGCCCACCGTACAGCTTGACAATCAGGAGTGATATCTGGGGTGCCGTTCCATTTAATAGCATAACCCCTGTGGCTGTCATCCGCGACTCCCTTATAGCAGAGCGGTACGTTGACGTTACTCTACTCACAATTTTGTAGCCCTTCATGGCAAGCTAACCCGGGCTTACATTTCAGCAAGACTATGCTCAGCCACACACGGCCAATGTTTCTACTGCTTCTCTTCGTGCTTTCCAACCCATAGAATGGTCAGCAAAGTTGCCGGACCTCTCCGAAATTGAGAAATTTAGTAGCATTATGGGTAGGACCCTCCAACCGGCTCGAGGTTTGGACGATCTAACACCCCAATTGGACAGAATTTGGTATGATATCCCTCAGGTGGACATCCGTCAACCTATGCCAAGCCGAATAACTGCCTGTGTAAGGGCAGAAGGTGGACCAGTGAGTTACTAACTTGCTAAGTTCCTGAAGCTCTTTCTCTTGAATAAACCATCCAGTTTTTCTGCAAACGTGATCATTTGTTTGTCTATCTGCCGACATTCTGTTCAATTTGGATAAGACCTTCGCGAATTGTCGCTTTATTTTATTTTGCCTTAGATTGTAAATCTGTGGCCTTCGTTCTGAGGGTTCGAGCATTTGGAAGATCTAACCACTCCCCTGAGTGTCTTGCTCACTTTTTGAGGAATATTGTAACGCAGTGCTGGTACGAATTTCACAGCCACAGTCCATGGCTGATAAATGAAGTGGCTGTGTTGAAGAAAGACGATTTCAAAAATTTCATCCTCCTGAGATGTCAGGCACTCACGGCAAAGATTAGTTTCGTTTGTTTTTAGGTACATTTAGGACTCCAGATAAATGATTTGGCTTGGGTGACACATAGGCGTTAATGCAATAAGTTATTTGTAATCCTCATCGAGTTCGTAGACTTTCGCTACTCAAATCTCATTTTTATTGATTCTACTCAAACTTTCCAATAGAGTTCTAACATGTGTAGGGGAGCCGCGCGTGGTCATCAGGCCCAAATGACTTTTCCAACATATTCCACCGTGAGTGTTGTCAACGTATAGAGAGTTATGTCGATACAGACTGATTTTCTGCGGTAACTTTGTCTGTGCTGGATCATTGATATACGTTGTGTATGTCAGCTGGTCTGACCTCATCATGCTCGTCACATAAAATTATACTGACGTCATCTGCGTAGACATTAACTGCGAACTTCTACCACACACTCAGCATGTGGAGCAGAGGGTTAAACAGAACGGATGTTATCATTTGAATTCCACTGTTTAACATTTGATTAACGATTCGGTTAGGTTGTGGTTTAAAACAGAGTTGAATAATTTCGAGTGGTTAGTTTCCGGTCAATCCTGTTGCTTCTGACCTGATCATTTTCAAATATAATCATACTTAAAACACTTTACGAAATGAAATTAAATTACTATGAGCGGTTGTTGTACTGCTTATATGGCGCAACGAAATATACAGACATTCCTCAAAAATTTGTCATATTTTCGGATGCATACTCGCTTCACGACCATGTGCGTATAGTCTCTGTTGAAATCTACCATAAATTTAATGAAATGCTTTTGCCACCTACGCTGACCTTCTTCGGCACTGTATAAATCTGCGTTGGCTCGTGCTTTAGTTACGACCACATAGTGAAAATGAGTATGGTGTAACCATTCCTATCACCAAAACAGAATAAATTGCCTCCAAAGTTACGTACCGTTCAACGTAAGGTTTGCGGAAAAACGCCTAGCAGATTACGTGTCTACCCCAAAAACATCCGCATCAAAAATATCATAGATTTTGTTCACGTGATTCGTAGGCATCTTAGCAATTTGCATTTGGTACCTGCAATGAACTTACCTTAACGCTTTAAAGAGATAAAGGCAACGGAATTTTGCTTGTTTGGTAGAACAGACTGATCGGTGAGCCACATACGTCAGGTTATTAGGCTACAGATCGAGTAATAAACTATGATTTAAAACCAGTGGCAATAAATGGCTTCTAGTTTTTCAGTATGGGGTGTAAATATGACAGCTCATAAATCGCTAATGAAAGGCAATACCGGGCTGAGCAACAGACATAAAAGGAACACGTTCGTCAGTTTAACAGTCAGCGAGCTAGATGCGCCCCAGTGGTCAATTACTGCAATTAATTCTCCACTGCATGTAATACTGTATCATACCTCTTGGGAAACTAGTAGGTGACTGGAAGAGGAGTGATCTTAGCATTTGACCATGAAAGCGACCAAACTCGGCGCTCCCTTCTTCAAAACTCGTTTTCTTATTTTGTAACTTTAACATGAGGATAAATAACCACAGAATAGCTTACGCAACAAATACGTTATTTTCATATTATTTGTATGATAAAAAGAAGGAGATGTGATACAATGAAAGAGATAGACCGTGAACTTTGTGTCGGCTGATCATTACTATTTAATGTAAAGCAATAAGTTCCAATTCTGTGGAATTCCTTAAATGGCGAACATTTTATGTTAGTCCTATCCATGAATATTATAAAATTCATTTGAAAATACTTTTCTCTGTAACCAGTCATTTATACTGATCTTTCCCCTAAGCATTTCGGAGGATGATATCTCCATCATCAAATGGATTTATTTAAATGAATAAGGCTTAGCTTGTTTGTACATGCTATTTTAAGGAGGCCTAGGAGCACTACATTTCGAGTGCGTATCAAAATCGTAAGTGTCCGACAAAGCACAGTGCCGTATATTGCCAGCGACAGTTGTATCTGTGCATACAAATCGGCTACGTCCTGTTCACTTAAGTAAAGGCATGTTGTAGCTGCACATGATGTAGCTACAATGTTCCGAAACGATTAGTGGGGAGATCAACAAATGTATCTGATTACAGTAATCCCTATTTTTAATTTGTTATTGTGGAAACAGAGATTTAGGAACCAGGTTTTAAATTGTAAGACATTTTCAGGGGCAGATGTGGACTCTGACCACAATCTATTGGTTATGACCTGTAGATTAAAATTGAAGAAACTGCAAAAAGGTGGGAATTTAAGGAGATGGAACCTGGATAAACTGAAAGAACCAGAGGTTGTACAGTGTTTCAGGGAGAGCATAGGGGAACAATTGACAGGAATGGGGGAAAGAAATACAGTAGAAGAAGAATGGGTAGCTTTGAGGGATGAAGTAGTGAAGGCAGCAGAGGATGAAGTAGGTAAAAAGACGAAAAGACGAGGGCTAGTAGAAATCCTTGGGTAACACAAGAAATAATGAATTTAATTGATGAAAGGAGAAAATATAAAAATGCAGTAAATGAAGCGGGCAAAAAGGAATACAAACGTCTCAAAAAGGAGATCGACAGGAAGTGCAAAATGGCTAAGCAGGGGTGGCTAGAGGACAAATGTAAGGATGTAGAGGCTTATCTCACTATATGGTGAGATAGATACTGCCTACAGGATAATTAAAGAGACCTTTGGAGATAAGAGAACCACTTGTATGAACATCAAGAGCTCAGATGGAAACCCAGTTCTAAGCAAAGAAGGGAAAGCAGAAAGGTGGAAAGAGTATATAGAGGGTCTATACAAGGGTGATGTACGTGAGGACAATATTATGGAAATGGGAGAGGATGTAGATGAAGATGAAATGGGAGATATGATACTGCGTGAAGAGTTTGACAGAGCACTGAAAGACCTGAGTCGGAACAAGGCCCCCGGAGTAGACAACATTCCATTGGAACTACTGACGGCCTTGGGAGAGCCAGTCCTGTCAAAACTCTACCATCTGGTGAACAAGATGTATGAAACAGGTGAAATACCCTCAGACTTCAAGAAGAATATAATAATTCCAATCCCAAAGAAAGCAGGTGTTGACAGATGTGAAAATTACCGAACAATCAGTTTAATAAGCCACAGCTGCAAAATACTAACGCGAATTCATTACAGACGAATGGAAAAACTAGTAGAAGCCGATCTTGGGGAAGATCAGTTTGGATTCCGTAGAAACACTGGAACACGTGAGGCAATACTAACCTTACGACTTATCTTAGAAGAAAGATTAAGAAAAGGCAAACCTACGTTTCTTGCATTTGTAGACTTAGAGAAAGCTTTTGACAATGTTGACTGGAATACTCTCTTTCAAATTGTAAAGGTGGCAGGGGTAAAACACAGGGAGCGAAAGGCTATTTACAATTTGTACAGAAACCAGATGGCAGTTATAAGAGTCGAGGGACATGAAAGGGAAGCAGTGGTTGGGAAGAGAGTAAGACAGGTTTTTAGCCTCTCCCCGATGTTGTTCAATCTGTATATTGAGCAAGCAGTAAAGGAAACAAAAGAAAAATTCGGATTAGGTATTAAAATCCATGGAGAAGAAATAAAAACTTTGAGGTTCGCCGATGACATTGTAATTCTGTCAGAGACAGCAAAGGACTTGGAAGGGCAGTTGAACGGAATGGACAGTGTCTTGAAAGGAGGATATAAGGTGAACATCAACAAAAGCAAAACGAGGATAATGGAATGTAGTCAAATTAAGTCAGGTGATGCTGAGGGAATTAGATTAGGAAATGAGACACTTAAAGTAGTAAAGGAGTTTTGCTATTTGGGGAGCAAAATAACTGATGATAGTCGAAGTAGAGAGGATATAAAATGTAGACTGGAAATGGCGAGGAAAACATTTCTGAAGAAGAGAAATTTGTTAACATCGAGTATAGATTTAAGTGTCAGGAAGTCATTTCTGAAAGTATTTGTATGGAGTGTAGCCATGTATGGAAGTGAAACATGGACGATAAATAGTTTGGACAAGAAGAGAATAGAAGCTTTCGAAATGTGGTGCTACAGAAGAATGCTGAAGATTAGATGGGTAGATCACATAACTAATGAGGAAGTATTGAATAGGATTGGGGAGATGAGAAGTTTGTGGCACAACTTGACCAGAAGAAGGTATCGGTTGGTAGGACATGTTCTGAGGCATCAAGGGATCACCAATTTAGTATTGGAGGGCAGCATGGAGGGTAAAAATCGTAGAGGGAGACCAAGAGATGAATACACTAAGCAGATTCAGAAGGATGTAGGTTGCAGAAGGTACTGGGAGATGAAGAAGCTTGCACAAGATAGAGTAGCATGGAGAGCGGCATCAAACCAGTCTCAGGACTGAAGACCACAACAACAATAACAACAACAACATTGTGGAATAGATCACGCAGCAGTTCCGCTACTGTTATCTGTTTTATGTCCGTTAGTGTTACACATACTGTTCTTGAAAAAGTCAGGCGTGGTATAATACCTGACTCTATCTTCAGTCGATAGCATTTCCGTGTAAATTAAACATTGCACACTGTCTTTGACCCATTATTCGATTTTCTGAAGATCATCCGAAGCTACAAGGGATAGAGGCTGTCGTTAAACGTATACAGTACGAAATAATGTCACAAATTGTTAACTGTAATCCACTCGAACCATGATTTCCAAAAAGCAAACTGGAAAAGCCGCACGTCACACTTGAAATTTAGTAATGGTCCTCAGTTAGTCTTCTTCACTAGTAAGTCGTAATACAGTTGCAGGTGATTTTTTTAAGCGAAGGTAGTAGCAACACTTGTTGGACAAGGCAAGGACGACATAAGAAGCCGGCTAACACAAACAAAGAGGACATTCCTTGCTAAAAGAAGTCTGCTCAGCTAGCCGGCAGCTGCCGCTCCTGTAGCGCCACAGGACAGTACATAAACCGTTTGTGAATTATTGTTCGAATTTCTAACGAGAAGCGATGTCTTTTGATTTACCTGTGTGCTTAGTACCTCAATTTGTTTATTGTAGCTTAATTTATTTATTATGTGTTTGTGTATTTGCTAGGTGCTGTCTAACATCTTAATAACTGTGTTGTGTATAGTTCCGCCACCTGTACTGCTAGATTCGTCTGCTTTTGTTTGAACATTCAGTTCAGATGTTAAGTACGTTAGTTACCTGTAGCTTCCATACCTGAAACATTGTTGGGAAGTACATTCTTCGTTAGTGATTAATTTTACGAGCTTCTAACTATAAGTGACTTATTTTTATTTTTCAGTATGCCCAGTAGTTTAATTATTAAGCTTATTGCGTGTCTGCGTATTTGCTGGACATTTGCTTACGTTTTAATAACTGTAGTTCCGCCACCTATACTGCCACAGTCGTCTGTTGCTGTTTGAACTGTCAGTTCAGTTCTGAGATACCTTACTTAGCTGGCAGCTTACGCTCCTGCAGCATCACAAGAGAGCACATTGATTGGTTGTGAATTATTTTACGACCTTCTAACTAGAAGCTACTCGCTTTGGTTTACCTGTGTCGTTTAGTAGGTATGTAGTGCTGTTTCTTGAACTAAGCAGGTCACCGGTGATGTCACAGATGACGTAACCGATGAGCCACTGGTCGTTTTCACTCCTCCCGCACAACGCCTCTGACAAAGGTAAATTGTTTCACATATAAAATGGAGGGAAATACAAAAATTGGTTGTTGATTCAAATTTTGTTGGTGTTTTCCTGCGTTCCTACCATGTAACTGTGGAAATAGGGCTGTTGTCCTAAGTATAAATTGATGAGAAAATAAAAAATGTAACATGGCTTACTGTCATGTTATTGGAAGTAGTCACAAGCATAGAGCTAAAGATGGCTGACTTGGAATACTGGTGCAGCACTACTATGATGTCAGAATGCAAGATATTGGCTAGAAATCATCCGGTATAGTAGAGACACGTAGGGCTGTCCTAAGCGTGGAATTCCATCCTGCCTGTCCTAAGTTAAACAATTCCCCTCTGATATCAGCATTTAAGCAGTTTTTGATCAAGTTAACATCCACAACTGACGAACACATTTACAGAATAAAAATTCGCTTCTGTTACGAGTAATTACTTAATTTATTACGTGGACCAGATTTAAAGTGTAGAGCCTCACCTCCGTATTGTGCTGCCCAGGCAGGCACTGTGGTCGTAAGCTTCCACGCGTTTCTTTGACGTGGGTGTGAACACTCATGACTGACTGGCCTGAGCGCCACACATTTATGTTGCCGTAATTATTTGGTGACACCTCAAGAGGAAGCTTTTTGCTTCGGAACTGGTCGTGGAATAAATTAAAAAATTACTGACTATTGAAGTGGAATTTTATCGTGTAAATATTAAAACGGTTGTTTAGTTTGTCCAGGACATATATTATACAGCTTCATAACACTACTTACACCCATAACTTAAATTCAGAACTGCAGGTTGCGTAGTAGAACAATGGGGCCCTTATTTACACAAACACTGGGGAAAGGGCCCACAGCAGACTCTGTGCCATCTGCAGTCCGCCATCACCACTGGCACCTGCCATCTGTGTTAACTGACAGTGCCTACGAGACCTTTCTCCACTTCGCACTGGGACAGGCCACAGCCAGAAGCCTGAGTACGTTAGACACTGCTCTGAGTGCCACCTAAAGGGCGATAAAGTGGATCACGCAGACGCTGCTACTACCATTACTGTCAGCCAACTCCTGAGGTCAGTCTCGGATATATATATATATATATATATATATATATATATATACTATGCACTCCACAAGAATTACAAATTTTCAGTCTACCTTCAGCCCTATGTACAGCAGACCTGCGAAAATTACAGTTCTCAGGGTTCAGAACAAACATTCAACAAGATGGATAAATTCTGGTGACAACAGAGCAAGATAACGCGTCAAATAATAATAACTGAACTTTCGTTTGTAGTAATCAAAGAATACATTGATTCAAAAATGGTAAAAATCAATCAGAAAATAAGGAAGCTTGAAGAGTATGATTACATATTTGTTTTAGACTTCCCTGCACCTAAAAAGTGATTTAAGTAATATGATGGGTGTAGCACAATTGGTTTGGTTTCAGTGGATTCCGCATAGAGCCCTGGTAACATGTCCAATCCATAGATTCATCACAGAATCATCAATCGGAGAAAAGATTCTAATATTAGCATCTCCCCCCCTTACATACACCTGCATTCGGTCATACACTTTTTTCCTAGAAGGTACCATCACTGAACTGCAATATATATATATATATATATATATATATATATGTGTGTGTGTGTGTGTGTGTGTGTGTGTGTGTGTGTGTGTGTGTGATCGCTGAAACGTGAGGCTCCACCTAAACACATCATGCAAACTTCATCAGTGTTTTGTGTGAATGTATAAGTGTAGACTTCTGTGGGTGTTTGGTTTCATTCGTTTTATGTTATTGTTTCCAGATGATATTGTGGAGTATCTGCTGACGAATACGTCTCAGCAGGACTGCATAGCCATTTTCTATACGTCATTCACCCTAAAGTGGATGATTTCTGGTTATGGATTGAACCCAGTTATAATTATTAAAAACCCAAATTGATGTGGGACAAAGGCAGTATTAACCACAACATAGTGGTATAAACTGTGTGACAGATCAATAGCGATTGCAGGCGTGTTTACTCGTTGTACTGAAACAACACTTGCACTGATACTAGGTAAACATAAAATCAGTGCTGGTGATTTCCTGCGGGCAATAAAAATTTTTAACGAAACAGAATCGATTCACATGCTTGAACCGACATTCAAGAAATTGAGCTGTTTCGTTGCCCAGCATTTGAACGAGAGACTCAGATTACAGTCTTACATTCATAGTTTTTATGAAACACGTTGGACCAATTTACAGGAGCTTTCGTGGCATAACCTGAATCCCACATAAGAAGATATAGCTCAGTACTTCAATGCATGTTAAATGTCAGTATGCAGAAGAATGTATGAGTTTACAACACTTGGCAGAGGCATAGAATTTGATTTCATTTTTGAGTTCAGCTTGCAGTCTTACATTCATAGTTTTTATGAAACACGGTGGACCAATTTACAGAAGCTCTCGTGGCATAACCTGAATCCCACATAAGAAGATATAGCTCAATACTTCATTGCATGCTACATGTCAGTATGCAGAAGAATTTATGAGTTTACAACACTTGGCAGAGGCACAGAATTTGATTTCGTTAGAGTTCATATATATACCCTGCAACCTGCAGAAATACATGAACCATGTATATGACATCTGTGTCCTTCCTTCTCATAAAACCCTGTGTATGCTACGGTAGTCACATAGTACTCAACGTGAGTCGATGGATGATGCACACTCATCACAAGGACTTCATAGTAGCTGATCGGTCTGAGAATAGTTTAGAAATACAGAATAATAAGAATGGGGCGTTACTGCTCAGCAGTATGGGGTAAATCATTGTTGACCCATTTGAATATGAGAAGAAATCCTCGTGTCATTATTAATGCATCAAGATGCTGTTCGCTGCGAGAATGTATATATATTTCTGAAAAGTCTACTTAACCCAAGTCTACCAACTTAAGAAAATATTTTCAGACATTGATGGTATTACGTATAAAAAAATTCGCACAAAGTGCTGAGGTCCCGACACCTGATGCAGTTAATCCTAATACAGTATTCATATGCAGCCGGCCGGTGTGCAGTCCGGAACCGCGCGACTGCTACGGCCGCAGTTTCTAATCCTGCCTCGCGCATGGATGTGTGTGATGCCTTAGGTTAGTTAGGTTTAAGTCGTTCTAAGTTGGTTTGCAGTAGAGTTTTGGAGCATATACTGTATTCAAACATTATGAATCACCTCGAAGGGAACGACCTATTGATACGTAATCAGCATGGTTTCAGAAAACATCGTTCTTGTGCAACACAGCTAGCTCTTTATTCGCACGAAGTAATGGCCGCTATCGACAGGGGATCTCAATTTGATTCCGTATTTCTAGATTTCCGGAAAGCGTTTGACACCGTTCCTCGCAAGCGACTTCTAATCAAGCTGCGGGCCTATGAGGTATCGTCTCAGTTGTGCGACTGGATTCGTGATTTCCTGTCAGGCAGGTCGCAGTTCGTAGTAATAGACGGCAAATCATCGAGTAAAACTTAAGTGATATCAGGTGTTCCCCAGGGAAGCGTCCTGGGACCTCTGCTGTTCCTGATCTATATAAATGACCTGGGTGACAATCTGAGCATTTCTCATTGGTTGATCGCAGATGATGCTGTAATTTACCGTGTAGTAAGGTCATCTGAAGACCAGTATCAGTTGCAAAGCGATTTAGAAAAGATTACTGTATTGTGTGGCAGGTGGCAGTTTGACGCTAAATAACGAAAAGTGTGAGGTGATCCACATGAGTTCCAGTTCCAAAAGAAATCCGTTGGAATTCGATTACTCGATAAATAGTACAATTCTCAAGGCTGTCAATTCAACTAAGTACCTGGGTGTTAAAATTACGAACAACTTCAGTTGGAAAGACCACATAGATATTGTTGTGGGGAAGGCGAGCCAAAGGTTGCGTTTCATTGGCAGGACACTTAGAAGATGCAACAAGTCCACCAAAGAGACAGCTTACACTACACTCGTTCGTCCTCTGTTTGAATATTGCTGCGCGGTGTGGGATCCTTACCAGGTGGGATTGACGGAGGACATCGAAAGGGTGCAAAAAAGGGCAGCTCCTTTTGTATTATCAAGTAATAGGGGAGAGAGTGTGGCAGATATGATACGCGAGTTGAGATGGAAGTCATTAAAGCAAAGACGTTTTTCGTCGCGGCGAGATCTATTTACGGAATTTCAGTCACCAACTTTCTCTTCCAAATGCGAAAATATTTTGTTGAGCCCAACCTACATAGGTAGGAATGATCACCAGAATAAAATAAGAGAAATCAGAGCTCGAACAGAAAGCTTTAGGTGTTCGTTTTTCCCGCGCGCTGTTCGGGAGTGGAATGGTAGAGAGATAGTATGATTGTGGTTCGATGAACCCTCTGCCAAGCACTTAAATGTGAATAACAGAGTATCCATGTAGATGTAGATGTAGAAGTTCTAGGGGACTGATGACCTCAGGTGTTAAGTCCCATAGTGCTCAGAGCCACTACTCACATTCAACAATGTTACAGTGGAAAGTCAGTGTCAAATAGACGAATACTTCCGTTTTGGCCGTCACAGAGGTCTTTACATCTCTTACGTTTGCCAGACACATTCAAGGATCTCAAACCAACTCATAATAGAAAATGCAAAACTTATTATTACCTTCAAACAGAATAATATGAATTTAAAACACTTTTGCCAGGCAAAAGCAGGAACTGTCTCGACAGTCGATGAATTCAGAACTTTGTATGTTCATACTATAGCTTTGTAGTTATCAATGAACCGAGTCAACTGAATAAACTAAAACTGCGTGTCGTGAAGCGGCAAGGTTCTCTCCGTTTAGCTGGATTACATCATGATGGTGCATACAGAGATGACGCCCTCTGTGCCCATAGATTACGCTTGCGCTCTCTATGTGGCGTTCTTGAAGCGCCATCCATTGCATCAGTTGGGAGAACTATTCCTCTGTGCTTTTTCCTTGTCAATTGCACGCTTCCATGCACTGATTGAAGTGGTTCTCACGAAGTATAATTCCCTTTTCTGATAACAGAATCCCAATAATTCGATGCATTAGCAGATATTCTCGTTTTCTTAAGCAAAATCTTGTGCTTATTTGCCACTGTTGATTATTAGACAGACCGCCAAACGCCTCAGCAATGACGCTACCCCCATCCCTGATCAAAAAAGAAAAAACAGTTCTACACAAATGGAAAGTCAAGACTTTATGAACAGCCAGTCCATTCTATTTGCCACTAACTACAGAACTTCGTACTTCCCTCCTCTCTCGCTCTCAATCTAACTTCCTCGGATCCAAAAAACCTCCTCCTCAAAATCATAAAAGGTATCCCTTTCTTATCTATCACTCAGACTACCCCTAGAAATACTGCATTCTTATCAAATCCCAAACTCCTCCAGAAGATCCCCAATGTCTCTTTTCGTCCCTATGGAAACCTCTTCCACAACCACCTGAACCAAGCAACCACAAAATCAGAGGTGGAGTGTGAGCTCATCTTCCATAAAGTTTGGAAATCACTCTGTATCTTTGGTGACTCTGGACCCACCTTCAAAGTCTGCATTTTCACTGAAACCCCATCAACAAACGACCACCTTCTCCACCATGTGGCCCTGATCTACAAACGATAACACATCGTTGAGCCATCCGAATCCCTTCCTCAATCCTGCTGCTGCCAACAATGCCTAATGTATAATGACCAACAAACCACTGACTGCAAAATCCTTCACACCTGCCCCCATTGAAAAACGCCACAATTTCCTCAAGCAGTGTTTTGACCTAGCTTCACCTCCCTTATGTAATACCAGTAACGTGCCCCACCTGACCTATTCTTCCAAGTGGAGAACTTCCACTTTTAAAACCTGAGCTGATAATTCCTGTCAAACCGATTGACAACCCTCGCCCACCCCAACAGCTCCCTACACCAACTTCCCAGAGCTGAAGATAACAGTTGCTTTATGACCACAGTTCTTGAAAACATTCATCCTTTCCAGACGCCATGCAACCTACACCAAATTTCTCATGCTGCCCGCTGTAACTCAACACACAAGCCACCTATTCCTGCAACCAAGCCGATTTTCTTTTCATCCATTTCAATACCCTAGTTTAAACCTACCTGAGCCCCCCATCCCTTGCACCTCTTCTCTCCCTAAATCACTGTGTGACAGTGGTATAACATTCTATTCCAGAATATCCCCTCATTTTCAGCCAACAAATACCTCCTCATGCAAACCCTTCCACAACACCATACAGATACTTTCATCCTGAAAACAGCCTTCTACCAAGCTCATCTACACTTCGCCATACATCCTCCACTGAACAGATGATTCACTTCCCATGGTCCAAGGCAGAGCTGCCATTGACCACTACAAGCACCTCCCTGTTTAACCACAACATTTGGCCACAGCCCCTCTACAAGACTCCTATCACACACCTTATGCTCACTCTTTTCCTCAAAGCAATAACTGCTACCTGTGTCACTATCTGTATCTGACCACAGCATCCATTTCTTAATGACGTCCTGACCCATGTACACCATACCTTTTCAACCTATATTATTGCCACAGACCTTAACATCCATAGCCAGTCCCATACTGAACTCTAGTTGTGGCGTCATTTTACTGATTCCGTCCATGGTGATATGGCTCCTGTCTCACTGCATAGCTGCCCTGAAAGCAATTCTACTCCTGATGTCATCCTCATCTCTCCTAATCTCTTTGCAGGGATTACTGCAGCAGTCCTCTACCCTGTCACATCTCGATTTTCTCAACAGAATTGATCTAATCTCACAGACAGAACACCTATTCCTTCTGAACACCATCTTCAGATGCATGATCTTGGAATTAAGGTGATTCACGTCCGAAATAGTCCTGGCTCTGTGTGCTAAGGTGTTCAGCATAGCTCTCTTCTGTGTTGGATCGTGAAACCTATGCCCATTGAGATACAAATTTGTATGCATCGGATTTCTGTACACAGAATGGCCTTGTCGTCCATCTGAATTCCGATTGACAAATATATCTAAGAAAGGTAACTTGCAGCTCTTCTCAATCACCATCTCCACTGTATGTTGAGATGTACGTCACTCAAATGATTAACGTACTGCTCCAGCGCTTCAAAGGTTTTTATTAGCAGCGGTGGAAATAACCAGATCTTCAGCCAATGGATCAACGCTAACTTAGGTGCTAAGGTGCTAAAACAGAAAACAGGGGGACATATGTACTACGAATTTAAAGTTATTGTAAAAGGTGACCTCCATTCGAGAAATATAAATAACATAATTTTGTCTGAACGAAGTGTCTGAAAACAGTGATAAAATTGTGGACAGACAGCACAGTTAAAAAAAACTTGGGAAACACATGAAGAACATCAAACACTTGAGAAAAAATCACATGAAAAACTCTGCCATGGGACAGCTGATTGTAGATGAAAAGAAGGTTAGTATGGAGGGAAAAAGGAGAGGTGTGATGGTGAGGACTGACGACTAGTAAGAGGTCGCGATTGGAAAGGGGTTGCTTCTGGAGATAAGGAGAAAGTGTAACTGGTATTTGGGTCTTTAGTTTGGAGAGGAAACGGCGGTGGGGTAGTGACAGGAAAGTAAAAAGAGGAGGTGTGGTATGGGGAGTGGAGGAGGAAGGAACCGTTGAGGGATGAATAAGGTAGGGTGGTTTCAGAGTTGGTAGGACAGGTGAAATTCATGATGAGGGAGAAAAACACAAATTTCCTTGGGAAAGGAAATGGAATGTGTGTAGGTGAAAGGCAGGTGGGATTTGTAGGTAGAGGCAAGGTAGCACACTAGGATTGGAAAGGAGAAGGGCACAAGGGGATTATTGGAGTTGAATTTACAGGTGGTGTAGATTATCTGGAGGTGTTTCATTTGAGTGTTCAGGAACTGTCTGAGTTGGTAAAAGATCCTTGCGGAGGATGGTAAGCAGAGGTACGGCGTTCAAGGATCCAAAGTTACTTATAGGACTTAGGGAAGGTGGTACGGATATCGATGCAACATTTCAATTGTAAAAAATGGGACACATCAGGGATCTATAGGTTTGAAGGAGATTAGAGGGGCATAGTCATCATGTGCGCCCAGTTAGTTGTTTATGTACTGTGGGCTTTCTGTTGGGTGGTTAGTAGGTGAGGTTTCCATGTTAGTTGCCAGTTGCAGGTTAGCCAAAGGTATTTTAGTGTGTTAGTAGCTGGTTAGGACAGTTGTGAATGGTGAAGTAGAGGTCATTGAGACACGAGGTGTAGATGATGTAGCCTATAACTATTGCCCTGGTTTTGGAGGGGTTAATCTCAAGGAGCCATTGATTACACCAGGAGATAAACTGACAGAGGTGGTTTTGGAGATTTCTGGAACATAAGACAGAGGGAAAGGAAAAGGGTGTAGTAAGCATACTGAAAGAGGTGGAAGGGAGGAGGTGATTTCGTCATATCGATAGGGTATACGAGGTAAAGGGGAGAGAGGGGACGGAACCTTGGGGCACTCCTGTAGTGGTGTGGAAGGTATGGGAATTGGTGTTGTTAGCGATGCCTTAGGACAGGCTATTGGAGAGGAAGGATATAATAAGGCAACTTAATTGAGGAGCAAAAGTCTGGAGTTCGAAATGGAGACTGTAATTCCATCCACAGTCGTATGCTTTATCTAGATCAATCGAGATAAAGATGTCGAATTTATGGCTGTTGAGCGTCTCACTGCCATGCGGCCAGATTAAAAACGTATCGGCCACATATCTGAAGAAGCAAGATGGAAAGAAGGAAGCACTGTTCAATGCTCGTTCTTCGAAATCTTCCATGAAAAAGTTAGCTACTGCTGGTGCTGGCGGCGAATCTGTGCCAGTTTCAGATGGGGAGAAACACAGAGGAATACTTCTTGCATCCGTCGGCTGATGCAATGGATGGCACTGCAAGCAACGCTAGATACAGAGAGCAAGTAAAATCTATGGAAGTTGAGGGCGCCACCTCTGTACATACCATCATGATATAATCCAACCAATCGGATGCCGTACGGTTGGTATAAGAGAGAGAACTTTGCCACCTCACTAAAGTCAATTTTAGTCCCTGACGACGATGATGGAGAGTATCATCGAAAACTTGGAATTTTATCCGAATGTGAGGCAGCAAGTCAACCAAGAACCTTTTTACATGTTGATGAAACATAAAGTTGTTGAAAAACACAAATATATCTAAAAGAAGCAGCAGTTCCTGAAGTTAGGTCGTTTGGAAAGAGGTCAGTCACTCAGAGACATTTTTTTTGTCGTCACATAACTCTCAAATGACAGTCAAACGCTAGAGAACCGGAGGAAGAAAATGGTATTTTTTATTTCAGTAAACATTACAGCAATATTTGGAGAGACAGAAGCTATGGAGTAAGCGAGGAAAAACCTTATATGCAGGGTACTCTACCTATACGTTTAACCTAGAATGCAATACAGACTGGTGGCAGAGAATTCGAAAGAACACCCAATTTACTGAATCTAATATTCTGAGAAACTACAAAAAGAGATAGCTATTCGCCAAAAGATATTGAAAGTTATGGTAAGATATTATGGAAGTATACAAGAAAGCCAATGAAGAAGGACCAAAATGCGCCAACAGCTCGAAATTAAGAAAACAAAAACATTAAAGAACATGCATCAGCAGCTGTACCTGGCAATGGCATTATTAACTGGTTAAGGACTGATAGAAGAGATAGAGAAGATCCAACGAAGAGCGGCGCGTTTCGTCATGTTATCGTTTAGCTGGCGAGAGGGTGTTATGGAGACGGTGAACAAACTCCACCGGCAGACGTTACAACAGAGGCCTTGTGCATCATGAAGAGATTTGCTATTGAAATTTCGGGACAGCACATTTCAGGAGGAGTCAGACAACGTATTACATCCCTCCACGTGTATCAAGCGTATTGACCACGGGGATAAAATTCGCGAAATTAGTGGCAATACAAATGCTTACCGACAGTCATTTTTCCCACGCACCATTCGTGACTGGAACAAGTTAGGAGCGACCAGACAGTGGTACCGAAAGTACCCTCCACCACATTTTTTTACGTATTACAAAACACAAGGCAGCATTTAAGAAACCACACTTCCCAAAGTGACCAACGGTAATGTTTATAGTTTCCATGGTGCAACAGACAAACTCTAGAACTTACATCTTAAGGGCTAGCAGTGATAGTGAAATACCTCGTAGTTTTTACACAGAAGAATGATAGAGGAGCACAGAACCAGATGTAATCCTTATAGAACCTGTCATAAGAAGATGACGGCAAAACGCTCTTGCTAAATGGTTAAGACACTTTTTCTTGCACAAAAGTTGGGTGGATGACACTTATTTGCTGTATAACAACGTGTGCAAGCCTGAAACAGCATGGTAACATAACTTGCACGATAGGAAGCACATGAGTATAGGTAATGGGACCCTTGATAATTCTCGCATTCGGGAGGACGACGGTTCAATCCCGAGTCCGGCCATCCTGATTTAGGTTTTCCGTGATTTCCCTAAATCACTCCAGGCAAATGCCGGGATGGTTCCTCTGAAAGGGCACGCCCGACTTCCTTCCGCATCCTTCCCTAATCCGATGAGACCGATGACCACACTGTCTGGTCTCCTTCCCCAACCAACCAACCAACCAACCTTGATGATTTGAAAACATAGCTTCGTATCTTTACATATAACTCTCTGGTTCTGGAACCAAGCTTCAGAAATGACTCACACATTGTAACAAGAGGATCAATTTTTCGATGAAGCCTGCAGAGATTATGATATCGCATACACAGCAAATAAGGATCTCCACGCTGCAAATAGAACTGGCCGACTCAGCCAATGAAATACTTTCAACAATAGGTATCACTATTGGTCAGCCACGTGTCACATTTTAGTAGATGGAAAAGCGTACAAAATTAATATTGGGTATTGGGTTAAATTTCAGTCGAGTTATGAACACCGCTCATTACCTATTTCAGAATAAGAATAAGAAGAGGAATGGCACATCAGGCTGCTTAAAAGACTGTATTCAGTTATGATTGGCTGAAGCTAAAAGAGACTCAGGATAACTCATTATAATGACCAGAGTCCTACTCTTGTCAAGCACATCAGGTGGAGTCCTTCTGTTCTTAAGTCCTGCCTTCAAGGGGCTTTCAGTGGTTGGCGTTCTTGCAGGAGCTGCGGCAGCTGTCACCAGAACAGCAAAATACGGAAAACACGTAACATCAGCTTAACTAAACCAAAAGCCATAATAGATTCATGGATTCTGTCATTATTGGGACAGAGTTAAATTTAAAACGTGTCAGGAAAGGACTTCATCGACCTACATAAGTTCATCAAAATGTGCCCTATCCCAAGATTTTGTGGAGTGTTCGTGCCTGAGGATATATGGAAAAATAGTGAAAGTAGGAAGCTAAATTTACTCGTTGCTGGGGACCTGTAGCTCAGTTTATGGTGGGTGTTAGAAGAAGAAACCAAACTATTTATTTCTTTGACACATTTGGTGATTTGCAGTCTGCAAAGGAATTAAGTTGCTACTCTACCAGTAACGACACATGCTACAATTCTGAACACTACCATACGTTCAGTACATACCTCTACGGAAACCTGCGTCTCATGTTCATTCTGACAGCTAGAAGGAAGATATAAGAACAGCGATCATACAAAACAGTTTGTCAGTCGCGCTTGAGGAGCTATATAATATATTTTGATGGTCAGTACTAAGCATGAATTACTTTCCATCAACTGAACTAAGGAGAGAGGGTTGGATTACTGCGCTGATATGCTTAGAGACATACAACACAATTTCAAAGGTTGCTGCATCAAATGACAGTTAACATCTACGAAGAGATAAGTTTTACAAGTAACTCATGATGCATGTGACACCGATGATTTAACCGAATATTTAAATGGGAAGTACCAGGTTGTGAGTTACACGTGAACATAAGCACACTTGAAACTGATGTATGAGTGACCAAGCACGTACTAGACTGTACTCTGAAATACTCAATAGGATCATTTGCACAATTCGACTCAAGTGGATTATTGCAGCAAATTCATTTCTCAATAACAAATCGATTCATACTATCTGTGGGTTCTCCCCACAGTAGGTTCAGGATATAAAATTCCAGTGACTGTTCAGACGTTAGACCATCTTGAGTTGAGGATTGTGGACCAGAGGGGTGAAGGTATTGTGGTATGGCTTCATTTGTAGCAGAATGAGTGTAGAGTATAAGCCCAGCTGACACAGCGAGCAGAAATCCACTTTAAAACCGAAAATCTGCATGTCAACACCAAAGAATCGTCAATTTCTTAAATCACGAGCCTTGTAACACTGCTAGTACGATGCCATCACTCAACGTAACAGCCCCAGTTGAGTGTGATGGATGAATCATTTCTTAGTAATACTTCTTACACAAACCTGTTTGTTCAGCAACATTCAAGAACAAAAATGAGATCCGCATTGTTATCCAACACCAGGATGCTTTGGCCATTCCAGGCAGGACTTTCCCATACTTGGAGAGTAAATTCATGAAAAAGCTTGGGATTCCTACCACAGCACTCATCTTACAGGCAATGGGTATACCTTCCTGTTTTAGGAAACACGATATGACCTCAATGGTGTAGAAATTGACCGCAGTAAGAATTTAAGTATCACGTCAGTCTCAAAAGCGTACATTTCAGCGTCAAAATCTGACTTCAACGGTTTAAGAAATGCCTGATGGTTTACAGATAAACCACCATCAGCAAACGAGTATGAACAATTTAGCGGATGCACACCTCTCAAAATGTTTATGGGATAGTTTGAGGACACGAAGTGAATTTTAGTGAGCATCAACCTACATTAATAAGAAATGGAAGACATGATAAACCATCTATACAAGGTGGCAATAGAAGAGAGAACAAGATTTTCCTCAAGGAACTAATCTGGAAGGTACCTAATCCATGCAGCTAAAGGGAGCTCTTTGAATATCTTCTACTTTCAAAAACTTGTGGACAGTCATGGACCGTTAATGCATCAGTTCAATCAGATACATGTTTATTTATCGTCTTTGCATTTCAAATAGATGGGAAAATGAACCTCGAACTAGATTCGAGTGAAATCGAGAACTGCATTTTAACACATACCCGAATATACACACATGGAATACATCCAGCAAATAACTGAGGACGTAGGCTGCAGGTTTGACACAGGAGAGGAATTCGTGACGGGCCTCTTCAAACCGGTCAGAAGAGTGATGACTGAAAAAAATGTTCTGTACTGTTGTTCTGGGTTAGAGACAATTAGCCTCCTTTTCTCACTGAATAAAGAGTTTCCTATTAAATGTAATCTTTTAGCATCGGATTAATAAGCATTATTAAGTAAATCAGTTCGAGTTACACGAACTTAATGTGATCATTCAGGTGAAGGAACTAAACGATAGCCTTTTTTTATTGAGCACACAAAATGTCTGAAGAAAGTACTGTATCGACACTAGCGGTCCGTTATGGTCCAATAACCCTATCTTATGGTTCAGGCAGCTGGAAGCAAGTTTTTTTTTTCTGGAATTACAGCCAGTACCACGAAGTTCGCACTCTTGTAAGCCAATCGAGACCCCGTTTCTCGGCCTAGGTGCAAAATATCATCACTACACCCCCAGCGGCGGATTCCTACGAGAAACTCAAGGAGGAAGTTCTTACGGAAGAAGACATCGGTAATCGTGACGTATCTGAGGTGTCTGCGCAGTATAGTGGACACCGTCACAGTACCAGACAACATACCGCGTAAGATGTGGAGTGTTAGATTACAGCCACAGATTAAGGCAATAGTGGTAACACAAACTAACATGCCATTGGACAACATACAGGAAGCCATCGCATCCTCCCAGGTTAGCGCGGTCACAGTTGAAAGCGGCCGCACAACAGCCATAGCTGTCGTCGCGCCTGCTGATTACGACTCGCTCGCATCAAAAGTAGACACGTAATGTTCGCCAGTCAGTAGATTGTTGTCGCAGGGTGGCGCTGGAATTAACAGAGGGCGTTACCGCAGACGTTTGACGATACGAGGACAGTACGTCTTCGCAAGGTGAAGGGCCTGTCTATTGGTACCACCGCAGATTTGGCGAAAACGCTCGAAAATATACATCATCCTGCTTCAATCCAAATGTCCAGCACCATCCATTAGTGACTGAGGTACGGGCCTGAAATTTCTCATAGGCACTGGGTCGGACCTCAGCATCCTGCCATGGTCTCCTTTGCATCGCTGTAGGCCACCAGCTGCCTTCCGTCTACAATCTGCCAATAATTATTGCGACCTATGGGACCCATAGAATGGAGCCGAACACACGTCTACGTCGTCCGTTAACATTGAATTTCACTGTTGCAGACGTCACGGAATCGATTATCGATACAGCTCTCCTGGAACACTACAATCCCTTGCTTGAGGTGTCAAATGTCCTGGTGGATAGCGTCACTAGTTTGTCACTAGTTTTTATTAAAGTGCCACCATTCACAGTCCAGAGCCCGTGAAGGTGCCTGAGGGTAATTACGCTTCACTGTTAAAGCAGTTCCCGAATCAGAATAGGCCACTCAGTGCACCTAAACGGATTGCGCACAGTACAGTGCATCACATGAAGATAACAGATGACCCAGTTGACTTTATCAATAGACTAGGCGCTCTCCGTCTAAGCAGTTCTGACCGTTATCTGGAGCAGCATCACTTTTTACAAAGGTCACTCTCGCAGATTCTTTCGTACTAATTGGCAAAAAGTTTCAGTCGGACATAACTTCTTTGTTCCGGCAAGCTCTACCCTCACCCTATTTAATGTTCAACCAAGAATATTTTGAACAGGCGGACGTCACATGGCACCCCTTCAAGTTCTTCACTGATTATTACACTCAGTTTCTTTTTGTTACAGAAGGCAGCCAGCCATTTGACCAAACACGCTGAGCTACCGTGGTGGCTTGTTCGAACACGGGACTCACGACGTTTTGGTTACTGGTCAAAGACTCTACCCTACACCATGAGTTACGTTTGTAAATATGAAGCATGGACCGATGGTAAGAACAGAATCGAAAATTCTGAGATGATGTTTTGCATATGGATGCTGAATATTAAGTGGAAGGACAAGTGAAATGACAAGGCGATGCGCAGAATTTATGAGGAATGTAACCTGTGGAAAACATTTACCGGTAGAAGGGACTGGGTGACAGGATACGCACTAAAATATCAGGGAATATCTTCTGTTGTACTGCAGGAAACCGGAGAGGATAAAATTTGTAATGCAAAACAGGGAATAAGTATGAGACTTCCAGGCAGATTAAAACAGTGTGGTGGACCGAGATTCAAACTCGTAACCATTGCCTTTCGCGGGCAAGTGCTCTACCATCTGAGCTACCCAAGCACGACTCACACCCCGTCGTCACAGCTTTACTTCTACCAGTACCTCGTCTGCTACATTCCAAACTTCACAGAAGCTCTCCTGCGAACCTGGCAGAACTAGCACTCCTGGAAGAAAGAATACTGCGGAGACATGGCCTAGCCACAGCCTCGGGGATGTTTCCAGAATGAA
The DNA here is from genome assembly GCF_021461385.2 of Schistocerca piceifrons. Classification (NCBI taxonomy): domain Eukaryota; kingdom Metazoa; phylum Arthropoda; class Insecta; order Orthoptera; family Acrididae; genus Schistocerca; species Schistocerca piceifrons. The sequence goes on along the minus strand of NC_060138.1, from coordinate 1,156,314,542 downwards.
GTTTTCACTGTGCGGCGGAGTGTTTACTGATATGAAACTTTCTGGCAGATTAAAACTGTGTGCCGGACCGAGACTCGAACTCGGAACCTTTGCCTTTCGCAGGCAAGTGCTCTACCATCTGCAGCGAATAAGTATCCTACACATAACTCAGGGCTGCGGGTATACGTGGTGTTAAAAATTGGTAACATTAACATAATAGTGGAAGTTTTTACGAGCATTAAACAAATAATATAAAAAGCGAGTAATTTTTTATACAAATAAAAGTGTTTATTCTTGTGATTTGTGCAAATTTGTGCATCACTTTTCTTGGGCACTGTGAGTAGTGAGATCCCACAGCTTCTCAGACAGTTAAGCGCTAACACTGCCCCAGAGATCGATCCGCGACCTGCAAAATAATATCCTGGTCGTCTATAAATAGAAGCAAATTTCCGAGGACTCCGGAGGGCGAACCTGCGACGGCAACGGTTTCAAGTAGGCGCCGAAGCACCGGAAGTGGTGGTAACTCGTTACACAACTTCCGGTTCCCGTCTGCTTCCATCTCTCCGGTACTCCCGACACAGAATCTCTGCACGCTGTGAGGTAAAAAAGGGCCGAGAAACTCCGAAATCGTCTGTCGAAGTCTGGAGACGATGTTAAAGTGTGTCAGCTGCCGAAGCTGCTGGATAAACTACTTCGTTCCCCCTTTATGCTCTCTCGCCTGGCAAGGTTTCAGCCGCACTTTTTTCTTCAGCAGAGTGGCACTATAGCGATAACACAAGACACGGGACAATACGTCGTGCAAGTAGAAGAAAGAATGATGCTATTACTTAGGACCCAGCTTGAAGACAGAATGATGCCGTTACTCAAGCCCTCACTTGTTACAATCCAGCTCCAGCTGAGAACTGACGGCAACCTGTCTTCTTTTTTTTTTAAGCCTATTCTTTGCCATCCGATTTTATGTCCCAGTCCATATCCTGTCTGTTACTGAATCTCGACACTGGATTCGTATATCTCGCTCTTCTCTGTACTAAGCTTTGATTGAGTTTGACACTTTTAATTTTAAAAGTGCAGAATACTAGAGATCTTGTCATGTACTTCCAGCTTTAATTTTGTTTTTTTAATGTGTTTACTAGTTTCTCCTTCCGGAATATTCACGCTATGTTGGACTATTTTGTTCTGCATTACGATTGTTTTTTAGCTTTTCTTCATTGCTTGTGCTTAGGTCATTATTATTATTTCATCATCAGTGGCATGTCCTCATCCTGTGTAACATTATGTTATCCTGTGTAGCATTATGTGATATTTATTTGAGATAAGGTGAGAAACTGTACCATAAGTATACATGGAGGTAGTATCTGTTCCCGAAGGAACAGATACCATTGGCGAACATGAAGCTTCTTTAGAATTAAATGATAATTAATGCCCTTCTGAAAGAGCCCGACTATCTCTACTTTTTCTGTACGCATATTTTGGGAAAGTAATGTGTTCAGGATTCTCTACGGAGAGTGGGCCGTTGGCATTTTGAAACGAAGGCTCTCCTAGGTGCAAGAGGTTTTTCTTATAACATCACTCACTACAGACCTGCGAAAATTTCCGTTAGATTCTAAGCTGAGACGAATCGAGCATCTTAACCAACTGGTACCCACACTAGTATCGACTACTCAGACGTTTCCCTTTAGGTGCGGTCACACGGGCACACCTTAAGGTAATGTGTGTTGTCGTCTATATTGCTGCAATACAGCTGCAGTATTGCAGTATGCCCTGTCAATACTAATGACAGAACCGACTGTTGAATGTGGTGCCGAGGGGAATCTTCCTGGCAGATTAAAACTGTGTGTCGGACTGAGACTCGAACATGAGACTTTGCCTTCTGCGGGCAAGTGTTCTCGAGGGTACTGCCGGAAGTAAAGCTGTGAGGAGGGCTCCTGAGACCTGTGTGGGTAGCTCAGCTGGCAGAGCACTTGCCCGCGAAAGACAGAGATTCCGAGTTCGAGTCTCGATCAGCACACAGTTTTAATCTGCCAGTAAGTTCCATAACGTACACACTTTCCTGCAGAGTGAAAGGTTCATTCTAGTGCCGAGGTATCAACGAGGTGTTGCCGGTGTTGTCCACGAAGGGAGGGCGGGCCACGTGTTCGAGGTGAGATTATAAAATAACAGACTTGATTTTACTAATATAATTGTACGACGATGTCTTTTTATCACGTACTCGAATTTTTGAGTGGTTCAAACTTTTTAAAGGTGGCCGAGAAAATATTGAAGATGACCTACGCCTGCGACGCCCTTCAACATCAAAAACGCTTGCAACAATCGAAGCCGTAGATAATCTGATACGATCTGATTGTCGGTTGAGTATTCCATCGGCTGCTGAAATTGGAGGAATAGACAAAAAATGCGTAGCTCAAATTTTACCAAACCTGTTAAACATCAGGAAATTGTGTGTGGAACTGGTGCCGAAAATTCTCACGATCGAATACAAAGAACATCGTGAAAATGTTTGTACTGACACTTTGAATACCACTGAAAATGATAGTAATGTTTCGGAAAGAGTGATAACATGTGACGAATCTTTGTTTTTCACATGAGATCCAGAAACTTAAAGCCCAACTTCTTTTTTAAAACAGTGATAATACGCGATGAATCTAGCTTTTTCGTTTATGATGGAGAAACTAAGTGCCCAAATTCATCGAGAGCGAGGAAAGCTGGAAAGAGCAAATCAAAATTCAAAGCGAGAATAACTTCTTTCTATATTCATGGAAGTGTGCACTACCACAGAGTTCCTAAAGGCCAAACTTTTAATCGGCATTACTGCCTTCATACTTTTATTTAACCCCGTGAGAAAATAAGAAGTAAACCGACCTGAGTAGTTGTAGAACAAGTCATGAGTTCTGCATCAAGATAACGCACCGGCTCATACCACATTGCCTGTTACGAGGTTTCTAGCAAAATGCAACTTCGATGTGTTATACCACACATCTTATTCGCCTGATATAGCGACTTTTATCTATTCGCCAAGGTATGTCATCTATTCGAGCCCCACACCGTATGTCCCATCCTTTCAGTAATACAATACATGTAGGGGTCATTGCAGGGTCTTAGAGCAGTTTTTTTTTTACCATAGCTAATATATTTGTTACGCCTGACACCTAGGAATGTTTTTGCATCGTTTGGTTTCTTTGTGGCACGACACTCTAAATGTAGCGCAAACTTCAATGCGAGATGCTTTTAATATTTTCCATAACGAAACTCTCTAAAACTGGCAGAAAATCCAAAGGGATTCCTGTTGTATGCAGAGCACATCAGTAGAAAGACGCAATCAAAACCTTCACTGTGCAATAACAACGGTGATGTTACCGATGACAGTGTCACTAAAGCAGAGTTACTTAGTAAGGTTTTCTGAAACTCCTTCATGAGAGAAGGCGAAATAAATATTCCAGAATTCGAACCAAGAACAACTACCAGCGTCAGTAACTTAGAAGCAGATGTGGTGTCACCACCAGACAGCACACTTGCTAGGTGGCAGCCTTTAAATCGGCCGCGGTCCGTTAGTATACGTCGGACCCGCGTGTCCCCACTGTCAGTGATTGCAGACCGAGCGCCGCCACACGGCAGGTCTAGAGAGACTTCCTAGCACTCGCCCCAGTTGTACAGCCGACTTTGCTAGCGATGGTTCACTGACAAATTACGCTCTCATTTGCCGAGACGATAGTTAGCATAGCCTTCAGCTACGTCATTTGCTACGACCTAGCAAGGCGCCATTATCAATTGATATTTATCTTGTGATGCATTTACCGTCAGACCGATGTTCTCCAATTATGAATTAAAGTTAAGTATTCCAGCAGCTACGTACTTTTCTTGCTAGTATAACTCCTTTAACTGTTCCAGACCTCACGCCAGCCTGCGTGAGCTTAAACGCGTGCCTTTCGGCTACCCGTCACTGTGGATTGGCTGTCTTGCCAGTCCACTACAGCAGATATACTCGGTATATCACAGTGTGAGGTAACGGGTGAATTGTGGTGCCCTGAAAATATTGTAAGTTGGCGTGGCCGCACGGGCCGTTCGGCCAGTCGGGGCCCAGCAGCAAACACGTGGTGTCGAACGTTAGCTGAGCATGATGGGTAGCCCCAGCACATGGTCCAGCCGCGTGGCTGAGAATTCCTGGGTGACGCTGTGTCAATGAAAGAGACTTGTATGCCGAGAGTGCCAAAGATGGCGGACTTTGTGAAGCCATCAAAGCAGACATTTCACAGTTCGTATAGAAATTAATAGTAGCCAGATGAATCATGATACTTCAAAAATAAACGTGTACATAACTATTATTTGCACGACGATTCTGATGGTGTAAACAGACTTTCGAAATCTTTATTATTTTAAAGTTTAGTATCTGACGGTAAATTATACAAGTAACACCCAGCAACGAATTTCCAAAATCTAAAAGGTTCATCCGGTTTCGTCGATCTACATGTCTATAGAAAGCTATTAGGGTAAACCTAAATTGGTACAAAATTACAGGCATGTAACTTGAATAGTATATGAGTTATGGGAGGTCAAAGTGGCCGATTACTATCGATGGCGTCAGGCGTTAAGTACTCCACAGTTACACGTAAAAACGGTAGCAGCATGCTTATAAACATATTTATTCATCTGTGTCTTTGTTTATATCCGATATATACTATTCATGAAGAAATTGGTTAAATATTTACTGTATTATAGAAAGCACACAGACATTAGACTACAGGCCTATCTTTTGTTCTATTCCTTTGACGTATATTTATATAATTTGTTGATGTATCTAATAATGTGTGTTAGGGTGTCTTTATGGTCCAGCCGTAGGAGTATTTATTTGATTTCAAGTATTTAAACGTAAATCCAGTATTTCGTATGTGCTTAAATATGCTTGTGAGTGTACGTTAGCTTGGAGACATGGAGGGAGGGCTCTATCCAATCACAGCGCTCGTTAATGGTGAGACGGTGTGGAAGTGGGGGAGGAGGATGGTTTCGACAGAGGACACAGGTAGTTCGGAAGTGTGCGGCACGAGAGGACAGTCGTACAGAACACAGAGGAGTGTGGGACAGTACGCGGGTCAGGGACTTGGAGAGTGTGGAGCGGTTTACGCGCGGTCGCGGCAGATAGAAATATTTTGTCGTGCTCACTTGTGCACTTGTGAGATTTCCGTGGCTTCTACAGTGAAGACGTAGTGTGCGTTTAGAAGCGAATATCTCGGAGCTATGTTGATCATAACTGATTACGTGCAGTAGGAATCTATTGTTTCCCTGTTATTCAACTAATATATTATTTAATTGCTGGACCATCAACACCAATAAGTTGTAACCTCCCAAATTTCTTTCCACACGTTGTCTTTGCTCTGCTCTTGTGCTATGTCTCGTAATGACGCCGAAATGAAATTTTCAAATGCAACTTGCTGAATATACATGACGCTAGAATTTGCTTGGCAGAAGTTGGTTGCGATGCCTTGCTGATTGTTGCTGAGAGAACGGGATAGTGCGTCTGCTACAATATTTTGTGTACCGGGAATGTGAACAATTGTAATATTAAATTCCTGTAAATAAAGTTTCCATCTGCTTAACCTGTTGTGTGTAAATTTTGCGGAAACTAAAAACTGTATAGCTCTATGATCTGTGTAAACGGTAGTACGTCTTCCATAAAGAAAATGCCTAAATCTCGTAAATGCCAATATAACACATAATGTTTCAAGTTCTGTGACAGAATAATTGCGTTCAGCAGGTGACAGAATGCGACTTGCAAAGGCGATGTTTTTAATTACTGTAGTACCGTCTTCTCCAATTTCCTGAAAAATGTGTACGCCTAAAGCGGTGTTAGAACTGTCGGTGGAAATGGAAAAATTTCTGGTAGGATCTGGATGTGATAAAAGTGGTGCGTTCAACAAAGCTTGTTTCAGATCGACAAATTCAGATTGTGCTTGGCTATCCCAGGACCAAATAGTGTTTTTACCCGTCAATTGACATAATCTAGGAGTGTCTAAAGCAGAGTAATGAATAAATTTACGGAAAAAGTTAATTAATCCCAGAAAGCTACGTAATTGTTCCTTTGTCGTTGGAACAGTAATGTCACGCAAAGCTTGAAGTTTTTCCGTGTCAGGCGCAATGCCTTCTGCTGAAATTACATGCCCAAGAAATTTTATAGAAGTTTTGCCCAAGTGTGATTTGTTAAGACTAACTGTGAGTCCTTGTGCACGAAAAGTTTGCAACAGTTGTTCCAGAATCAAATTGTGTTCAGACCAGTTCGCTTCTGCAATAAGAATGTCGTCTACATACGTTGTGATTCGGTCTTTAAGTTCTGTCGGAAGTATAATATTCAAACCGCGAATAAATGCAGCTGAAGAAATTGTTAGACCGAACCGTAATTTGCAAAATTGATAACAATCACCAAAACAGAGAAAAACTGTGTACTTTCTGCAGTTCGGATGGAGCTGGATTTGCCAAAATCCCGATTTCAAATCTAATGTGAAATAAATAGCAGTACCATGAAATTTCTGTAAAAGTTCTTCTAGTGTCTGTGGGCGATCTGTTTCATTAATAATAATGTCGTTGACATGACGCGAATCAAGTACGAGTCAAAGTGAAGCATCCTTTTTCTTAACAATATGGAGCGGGTTTATGTACGGACTAACTGCCGATTCAATAATTCCTTGGTCTAGCATAGCTTGTAATTCTTTCTTAACTTGTTCTCTGTGGATATAAGGAATGGGATAGTGTTTAGCTTTAAATGTGTCGTGCCCTTTAACTTGAAATTCATACATAAAACAGGACATAGTACCAGGGATGTTGTCAAAAACTGGAGCTTGCTGTAAAAGAATTTTGCGTAGCTCTGTACGTTCGTCGTCTGTATTTGCACTGCTTTGCTTTACTTTCTCAGAAATCATTTGCATAACGTCATAGTCGGCTTCGTCTGGTGTATTATAGTTGTGTACGTACCTATCTGTGAACAATGTGGAATGACAGTCTATGTTACGTGATGCAGAAATGACCTCTGTACGATTAATTGTTTGTTCTTCAGCAGATAAAGAGTGCTAAAACTCTAATGCCAGTTGTACATTTTCATCCTTTAACATTAAATAGGAATTTTGAAAGTCAATAATTGCGTCGTGTTGTATCAGAAAGTTCGTACCTAAAATAACGTCTGTTGTCAATAAGGGAACAATCCAAAAATTTGAGTGGAACGTATGACCTGCAATACAAAACGATAAGTGTCTCTGTAATTTTACATCTACTACTTTACCAGATACTGCTCCTTTTACTTTAGTTTTGCCTAGTGGTAACGTAGGATAGGTATTCTCTTTGTTACATTCGTTGAAGGTTTCTTCATTTATAACTGACATAGGTGATCCAGAATCGATTACTGCTGAAAATTTGGATGATCCAATCTTTATTTCAATGACAGGGTGGGAAATGGTTTTTTGAATAACTGGTTTTTTCTGCAAAAGAGTGTCTCGGATGTCGTCAAAAGTAATAACATTTTCGTGAACAAGATTCTCTGTGTCAAAAGTATTGCTTGCTTTGCTGGAAGTTGCAACCTGTACTGTATCTAGTCAAATTCTTTCTGACGTGCTGTTATTTGCGGGAGGATGCTGTGACATTTCAACTATTTGTACTTTTCTGTTATTTCTTCCTGACGTATTACGTTCGGGATGATACCGACTGTCTGGTTCATTCATGATAATCTGTTGTTGCGGATGATTCTGCTGCTGGTAAGACCAACTGTTATTAAAAGTACGCTGAAAACTGTGCTCTTTACTTTTACGTCTATCATAATAATCATTGCTATACGGCGCATTGCGATATGAGTTGAAATGGTGTGCTTTCTGTACGTAGTGATTTCCTTGTTGCTGTGGATTACTATTTGGTGGAGCCGACGCTATACGTGTAGGCGGCGAAACATTAAAGCTTGGTTGACCTTGCTGACTACGTTGTTGGTTAGGTATGTTAACCGGCTGGTTTTGATGCTGTTGTGGGGAAAAGCCTCTATTGTTGCTAAAATGTGTTTCCTGTTGCTGATAATTTTGATGATACTGATAATTAAAATTTTGTCTGTTATTAAAATTCTGGTTGTCATTCCTGGACCGTCTATCACCTTTGCTATTAAAACAGCGTGGCTGATCGTAATTTCCGTGTACTTGTTTGCCTTGGTTATGATGTGAAAAATTTTTGTTAATGAAGGAGTAATCTGATTGCTGAACTTCCAAAAGCTGTAACAGGTCTCTGAATGCCGAAATATTTTCCTTCTGCTGCCCTGTTAAAAGTGATACTCTTAATGATAGTGATAATTTAGAAATACATAATTGGATAAGTACTGATTCACTGTATGGCTCACTCAAGTATTCGTTTTGTTGGACCATGTGTTCAAAAAATTGCGTGACAGTGGGAAAATTTTAGTTCCCATAATTTGGTAAGCTAATTGACTGATCCTTGATTCCGCGCTGTGTCGTCTTCGACCAATACGCTGACAGGGAAGCATTCTGAAATTCTTCTACCGAGTAGCATTGTCTCGCTATCGGTCTCACACGAGTTGCCGGTTCGCCTTCCAAAAACTGCAACTAAATTCAAGTTTGTGTGTTACGGGCCAAGTTAGTGGAAAATCAAAACCAAATTGATGTATCCAATCCAAAGGGTGAATCTATGTTCTGTCATTTTTAAATATCTTAAATTTCCTAATGGATAGAAAGTGCTTGTAATCAAAACTATCGTCTCTGTATGTCTGAACAGGTTCAGGATTGAATGATAATCTGTTTGTCTGTGACTGTTCGGAATCTAAGTCACGTACTCTCTGCAAATTACCTAAATTATACTGGCTGTGTGAGTGTGAGAAATGTTGGGAATGTGGCGTATGCTGTGCCCTGTTAGAGGCTGAAACATTTTTCATCTCTGTCACTTCTTGCCGTAAAGATGACAATTTTCTACGTAATGTATTATTGGACGAACCTATCTCACTAATTGTCTGCTGTAAGTTTTGGAATTCGGGTGTTTGATTGAACGAAATTGGTGACGTATCGTCTGATTTAGTGTCGTTATTTTCCATAACCTCAATACGCCTGGCTAATTCAGCAAATTTTTCAGACAATGCTTTAACCTGATCAACATTTTTAGTGTCACAAGCATTAATTTGTTTTTTGATTTTGCGGGTGGTTTTGTTCAATTTCTTAACGTCTGCTTTAATAGCATCGGGATCCTGTATTAATTCCAACTGTTCAAGTCTGCTGGTCATTGTCTGAAAGTCTACTATGTGAGTGTCTGCTTTTGTTTTAAGAGTGGAGATTTCATCATGCAATTCAGTGTTCAGCTGTTTGATAGTATTAATTTCGTCTGATACTGTAGCAATGTTGTTGTCTACGTATGTTTTTGCTTTCGTAAACAATTTACGCTTATCTTCCTGTCTCTGTGCAGTAATTGTTTCCATGACTTGTTTCTTTACTTTGTTCTGTTCCTGTACAAATTTACGGTAACGCGTTTCACTGTTTTGTAGGTGGTGATTAAAACGTTCGTCAATTTGGCTGTTTTGTTGTTCTAATTTCGTGTCTACTTTCGCATCCAGTGTGCGTGAAAGTTCTGATGACATTAATTTAAACTCGTCGCGTAACTGTGTTGCGTTTTCAGAACATTGTTTAGCGACTGCACTAATTTCATCTCTAAGTAATTTGTTTGTGGCTGCATGTGTATTACTTAATTCTTGTGCCACAGATCTAGTTTCTTCACTACTGATCCTAGCACAAGCCTTAATTTCCTCACGTAATTGTTCTTTAGTATCATAACATTGCACGGCAACGGCTGTAATCTGTTCACTAAGCTGTTTGATATTGTTGTCTTGTTTTCATTCAACTGTTTGGAATTGTTATTTAGTTTTCCATTAAGTTGTTTGTAATTGTTGTCTTGTTTTTCATTCGCCTGTTTGAGATTTTCATTAAGTTGTTGTTTGACATTTTCATTAATTTGTTGTTTGAGATTTTCATTAAGTTGTTTGTTCGATTCATGAAGTTGTAGCAATAATGCCATAACTTGATCCATGCCAACATTACCTACTCTATTCTCTGTGCTGTGTGATGGTGTATCTGCATTTGTCACATTTTGTGTAACCATTTGGTCATTCTCTGATTCTTGAAAAGGTTTGCCAATTGGATGTGCACTGTTAGTCACTAAACCGGAATCAAATAAATCTGACATATTTTGAGTACATTGTTCACCTTCGTTAGAAAGAATTATCTGTTCGCTACGTAAATTTTGGAAATCAGGCGTGTCAAACTGGGCAGCGTTCATTGTAACAGAACGTGTCGCATCATTAATTGTCGTTAAATTTAGTGTAAACATAATTGAATTTGTTTGTTCGTCATTTGAAATAAAATCATTACTTGTGGTCGGTACACACTGATTATCTGTAATTAGAGGATTATCATTATGACACTGAGTGTCGCTAGTATTATCGGTCAAATTATTCGAGACGGCTTTCTCACTCATTGCTCATCGCGATGTACTGTTAGCAGTTTTTCGCGGCATTTTCACATATCAAAGCTAAGCACAAAATCAAACAAAGTCGAAGCAAAAATGGAACAAATACAATTACAACAAAGAGCAATAAATTGCCGATGATCTCTGAAAAGAAACAGTGACAAATTAGTAAATGTGTTGAGCCAGACGCTAACTACAATTAATATTAAGTAAATAAGAGCAGATATATAACTGACTACCTCTCAGAAATTCACAAAAATACGATCCTGGCCGGTTGTCGACAAGTGTAGCCTCCCAAAGATCTTTATTTAATAACCTCCCAACAGTAAAAAATATAATTCTAGCTTTGACATTTAGTGTAACCTCCCAACAGAAAATAAATTCCGTAACCTTCCAACAGTAAAAACAATATAATTATTTATTTCTTTCAGTGTAACCTCCCAACAGAAAAATTCCGTAACCTACCAATAATACAATGTGATTAACCACTCAATTAAATTGCGACTGACTTATAACCTTTCAATAATTGACTGTTAATTTAAACTGGTAAATTATAGACGTCATCAGTGCTGCGTCATGGCCCTGAAAATTCATTCTGAATAAATTGAAATATCTTACCTCAATTAGGTCGCCGGATAACGCATATATATCAGCTCATATAAGAAATTTTTCTGGCACAGCCGAGTGCAATGCTGGCCGATAGATTTGTCATTTATAAAAGGAAACAACTGATTTTTCCTTTCAATAATCGGGATGACCAAGTATTGGAGAAATTAGTAAATTTTTTAAATTGAAATAAATATAGCACAAAAATTAGGACTCCAGATATCATTTGAAAAGACTGAAATAGTGGTAACGGATCCACTTGTAATAGATCACATCACAGTGAACAATAGGGAAATTAAAATAGTGAAACAATTTAAATACCTGGGTGAAATTATAACACATAAATTGGACGAGAAACCCGCATGGCGAGCAAGAACTAATAAAATGATAAAAGCTCAAAAACTAACATGGTCTACGTACAATAAAAAATGTCTATCAATTAAAACAAAATTAAAACATTACAAGACGGTGGTTCAACCAGAGGTTACATACGGAAGTGAAACTCTTTTTAAAGTCACCCAGAAAAACAGAATTGACAAAATTTTAAAAGTAGAGAGAAGAATTGCTAGAACATGCCTAAATAAGAAATATCAAAAAGCTGGGCAATGGCGGATAGTTCCAAATGAAGTGGTATACAGAGAACTGGAGCCCATCACTGATACTATACGAAGGAAAAGGATCTCTTTTTGTGGTCACATTCTGAGGACACCAGAAACCAGATTACCAAGGAAAATTACTGAGAAACTCTGGAATTTGAAACAACAAGGAGGATGGCTTACGGAAATAAGAGAGGATATGGAAGAACTGGAAATAACTCTGGATGATTTGCAGAACAAAACGCCAAATTTAAAGAAGTTGTGGGACACAGAAATAAGATTTAAACCAAAAATTGACAAACGACATACAATGAAAAGGGTATTTACAGATAAGGAACGACGAAAAGCATCGGATCGAATGAAGAGATACTGGGCCACTCGGAAGGGGAAAATACCAAAGAAGGGGACCAGAAATGATTGACTGAAGTGGTCCAATGAGGCCGTAAAAGCAGAAGAAGAAGAAGAAGAAGAAATAAATGATTGTCAGAAGTTACTTTTTTATGAGAAAGATTATTATTAAGAGATTTTCTTTTTAAACATTTACATGGGACTTGACATAACAATACTACATATGCGCGAGGCTGCTTTTACCTTACATTATATCGCTCAGGCTCCGCCATCGCTCCACACGACCGGCACAGCCAACACAATACACCAGACTGCTCGCTAGCAACTACTTACTCCTACTAACACACAGTTCCTACTGCCGTCAACACTGCTCTTTGGTCTGAGATTCTCTTATAGCTTACATATCGCAGGCAGCGCGTGAGCAATCCATCGAAATTACATCTGCTCGAGTGCGCTAGCAACAAATTCTTTAATCATGGACCTCTTACAAAGTGTTTTGCAGAAGTACACCGAATTCTCAAAAGTACTTCTACTATGGTACTCATCATTTAAAGTCGTTAAGACAGTACGTGCAGATTTCATTTAATTGCAATCTTTCATTTATAAATTTATATGTTACTTTCACAATTCGCAATTGCCGAGTGATAGAAACCTTCGACCATTCGATTGATGTGTGTATTATTATTGTGTACTGTAGACTCAGCAGTATTTGGCCTGTAGTGCGGTAACTACGTGTCCCAGCACCTAGACAACGAAACCAGCCAAAACTTTTCATATTGCAACTCTGAGTCGGAAGGTATGTAGTGGAGGGCCACCACACCACCATCATTTTATATTATTATTGTGAGAGCCCGCAACAGCAGCTTAAATCACTTAATAAACGGAAGGCCTCCAGTCCTGAATGTATACCAGTCAGATCCCTTTCCGAATACGTTGCTACAATAGCTCCATACTCAGCAGTCATATACAGCCGATCGCTCGGTGAAAGATTAGTACCTAAAGACTGGAAAGTTACAGAAGTCCCATAAATAACCAAGAAAGGATACATGGGTAATCCGCTGAATTACAGACCCCTACGGCTAATGTCCATTTGGGTATTTTGGAACCTGTACTGTGTTCGTACGTTATGAGTTATCTCGAAGAAAACGATTTATCGACAAACAGCCAACATGAATTCAGAAAATATCGTTGTTGTGAGACACAGCGAGCTCGGTACCCTCAGGAAACAATGAGTGCAATTGATAGGGGACGTCAAACTGATTCCATATTTTCAGATTTCGAGAAGGCTTTCGACACCGTTCCTCACAAGTGTCTTCTAACCAAACTGCGAGCCTACCGATTATCGCCTCAGCTGTGCGGCTGGATTCATGATTTCCTGTCAGAAAGGTCACAGTTCGTAGTGATTAACGTAACGTCATCGAGTAAAACAGAAGTAATATCTGACGTTCCCAAAGAAAGTGTTATACACCCTCTGGTGTTCCTGTGCATAAACGATATCGGAGGCAACCTGAGTAGCATTCTTAGATTGTTTGCAGATGAGGCTGTCATTTACCGTCTCATAAAGTCATCAAATGATCAAAATAAACAGCAAAACGACTTAGTTAAGATGTCTGTATAGTGTAAAAGGTGGCTATTGACCCTAAATACTGAAAAGTCTGAAGTCATCCACATGAGTACCAAAAGGAATCCGCTAAATTTCTGTTAGACTATGAATCACACAAATCTAAAGCTGTAAATTCAGCTAAGGACTTAGAAATTACAAATACAAATATCTAAATCCCGAAGAATCATATAGATGATGTTATACGTAAAGCAAACCAAAGACTACGACTTATTGGCAAATCACTGAGAAGATGCAACAGGTCTACTAAAGAGACTGCCGACACTACTCCTGCACGTCCTCTCCTTGAGTATTGCTGAACAATGTGGGTTCCACGTAAAAAAGGATCGACTTCAAAGAAGGACAACTCGTTTTGTACTATCGCGAAATGGGGTAGAGAGCGCCAAGGATGTGATACGTGAACTGAGGTGGCAATCATTAAAATACTGCGTTTTTCGCTGTGGCAATATCTCCTCATGAAATTTCTATCACTAACTTTCTTCTCAAAGTGTGAAAACGTTTTGTTGGAGCCCACCTACATATAATAAAATAAGAAAAATCAGAGCTCGCACAGAAATATTTAAGTGTACGTTTTTTCAGCGCGCAGTGGAGTGTCAGAGAAACAGCTTCAATGTAGTTCAATGAACCCTCTGCCGGGAACTTAATTGTGAATTGCAGAGTATTCGTGTGGATGTAGATGTAGATGTTGATGTTGAGGAAACTTAACTCCAAATACCGAAAAGTCCGAAGTCATCCACATGAGTACCAAAAGGAATCCGCTAATGACACTTCGAAATCTGTAGAGCTCGGCATTGGAAGATCTCTACCGTGGGTGGTGGAACTTTGTTGTCAGTGATCCTGAATTCAGTAGTACACTACCCTGGGAATACGACACGTCTAAAGACGTACCACGCTGTCGAATATATGGTCACAAGTTGTAAAACGGAGAACACCGTATTCCTCAGAGCAACGATCACATTCTGTCACTGTTTTTGTGGAAGATCTTTTTACTTAATTCGTAACTTCATGTTAATGTATGTGGTTTGAGTGGTATTCATTTTCTCCAACCGGTCAGTTCAAATTAATTCACAAAGCTTGTAACATCAATAAATCTGCATTTAGGATTGAAATTTCGAGCAATATTTACTCTGGATTTGAATAAATCAACCTCTATGGAGGAGATGAAAATCAATTTTATCGGAGGAATATATTTACATTTATATTGTGCTGGAGCCTGGAGAAGAATTTATGGAACGTACAACAAAAGACTTTGAACTGTTTAGGTATTTCAGACAACTTCACGAGGGAAGATGAGATTTAATATCTCTGAACTCGATATAGGAACTCAGTGTCACTCAATGGCATTTAATGAACGGTATTGATATCGGTTATAATAAACGTTTATTGCAAATGTATCCCTCTCTATGTATCCAATTATCTTCTCCGTTTCATGCTGTGCAAAGCCTAACCCGCAATCTGAAAATGAAAGTTAGAATTATCAGTCGTGAAGAACTTTTGTACACAAGGGAACTTTGAGATTTTTTGCTGCATGAATTGTTACGTGGTGTTCAAGAAACTCGGACGGTATAAACTATGATGAGTAGAAATTACGACACTGTGACAAGACAACTTACAAGGAGATTAAGACCGAAATATTTTTGAGATTTTACAACGAATGATCTTGATGTACTTGCTTGTTCGAAATAGCAGTGTCTGTGTTATTAAGAAGTATGATGAAATGTTTATTCGGACATGCATGCATGTCGGATGGAAATGCGTCGTACTTCTTAATAACACAGACACTCCTGTTGCGTATTTATTCGCCTGTCCCAGACCCTCGACCCTAAAAAAATGTCTCCTTTCTATACAGGAATATATGTAAGGTATGAGTGCAGGTTGTGTTACATGAACGACGACATATGGAAGTTTGGGTGGGATAGCCGGAGCAGTTAAGGCGACCGCTCATGTAAGGCAGGAAATCCGGATTCGAATCCCAAATGGCACAAATTTTCATTGTCGTCATTTCTTTATACAGCTTATGATATTCGCAATTTCGTTTACATTTCATGTATTTCATGACGACTATAGTCGCTGCATTTCATAGTAATTCGGAATAAAACAGGCACTGCAATATCGTATTTATCCGCCGATAACGGGCAAGCGACTTTCAAGTAAAATGTTTCCCCTGTACCGGAATATAGGTAACGTATCTACGAGAAAAGGTTTTAAAAACATGACTGACGACGTATGGAAGTTTCGGTCTGAGCGTGGGTCCTGGTCTGATAGCCTAATGAATGCACCTGGCACCATCACGAGGTAGAACGGGATCAGCGAAGAACGCACGCACCAAAAGGGACGTGGTCCGC
Organism: Schistocerca piceifrons; assembly: GCF_021461385.2. NCBI lineage: Eukaryota > Metazoa > Arthropoda > Insecta > Orthoptera > Acrididae > Schistocerca > Schistocerca piceifrons. The sequence goes on along the minus strand of NC_060138.1, from coordinate 1,156,298,568 downwards.
TTATTGTTTTGTACTGGAAGAAGCAGTTTACGCTGATTATTTGTTACACCATTTATGTCAAAAAGAAGTATGATATTCAAAAGCTTCCCTTACTTATGTTTTCCAGAAATATTTTATTTTATAAAGACCATCATCTTATTCTCACACAATGGAAATTTTTATTTGATTTATCATTTTACCTGCAACATTTTACCACTAGTAGGTGTTTTCTTGTCCTCTGTAACAGACAAAAAAGTGAGAGAGAGGGAGAAAGCGATTAAAGGAAAAAAGAAAAATAATGGCAAGGTGACAGCTGACGATAAACGGGAAATCCGGGTTCGAGTCCCGATACAGCCCAAATTCTGATTGTTGTCATCCCATTATACAACTGATGGTTGTCCACATTCACAACTGCGAATACAACTCATGTACTCAACTAGTACGAGGGTGAGTCAAATGAAAACCTTAAATATTTTTTCAAATATTATTTATTGTGCAGAAGTGATACAAAGCTGTATTACTTTTCAACATAATCTACCACACGCTCAATGTAAGTCCTCCAGCGCTTACAAACTGCATAAATTCCTTTAGAAAAATTTCTTTTGGTAGTCAGCGAAACCACTCATCCACCACGTGGGGGAGCTCTTCATCAGAAGGGAACTTCTTTCCTCCCATTGCGTCTCTGAGTGGTCTAAATATATGGAAATCACTTGGGACAAGGTCTGGCGAGTATGGTGGATGAGGAAGACACTCAAAATGCTGGTTTGTTCTTGTTGCAACTGTTGCACGGGCAGTGTGGGGCCTTGTACTGTCATGTTGCAAAAGGACATCTTCTGACAGCAATCGACGTCGCTTTGATTTGATTGCAGGCCACAGACGATTTTTTAGGAGATCTGTGTATGATTCACCGGTGACGGTGGTCCCTCTAGGCATGTAATGCTCCAAAATGACGCCTTTTTCGTCCCAAAAGAGAGTCAGCATAAACTTCCCTGCTGATGGTTCTTTTCGAAACTTCTTTGGTTTTGGTGATGAGGAATGGCGCCATTCCTTGCTCGCTCTCTTCGTTTCCGGTTGGTGGAAGTGAACCCAGGTTTCGTCCCCAGTAACGACTCTCGCAAGGAAGCCATCACCTGATCGTTCAAAGCGCCGAAGGAGTTCTTCACAAGCATCAACACGTCGTTGTCTCATTTCAGGAGTCAGCTGCCGTCGCACCCATCTTGCACACTGTTGTGTCTACACAAGACAGCCTAGACACAATGAGAGGAAGCCGAAAGGCACGCGCTACGCTCACGCAAATGGGCGTGAGGTCTGAAACAGGATACGTAATGAATGCTATAAAGAAAAGTACGTAGCTTCTGGAATACTTAACTTTAATCCATCCTTTTGGTACATCTGGAGATTGTGGCGATACAAGTGAGACTCTTTAGATACATGCAATGTTACTAACGGCGCCTTGCTAGGTCGTAGCCATGGACTTAGCTGAAGGCTATTCTAACTATCTGCTCGGCAAAGGAGCGAGGCTTCGTGTAGTCGCTAGCTATGTCGTCTGTACAACTGGGGCGAGTGCTATTCCGTATCTCGAGACCTGCCTTGTGGTGGCGCTCGGTCTGCGATCACACAGTGGCGACACGCGGGTCCGACATGTACTAATGGACCGCGGCCGATTTAAAACTACCACCTAGCAAGTGTGGTGTCTGGCGGTGACACCACACAGACACTATGTGAAACTGGAGCACATCATGCACAATATGATGTGCCGACCCATGACTAATCTGTAAACATGCTGCAATGTCATTCGGTGTCACTCGGCGGTTTCCCTTCACTATGGCTTCAACTGCTGCAGTGTTCTCTGGAGTCACAACTCGTTGTGCCTGACATGGACGAGAAGCATCTTACACTGAAGTCACACCATTTGCGAACTTCCTACTCCATTCATAGACTTGCTGCTGTGACAGACATGCATCACCGTACTGAACCTTTATTCGTTAATGAATTTCAATAGGTTTCACACCTTCACTAAGCAAAAACCTAGTAACGGAACGCTGTTCTTCCCTGGTGCAAGTCGCAAGTGCGGCTGCCATCTATATACTGATACTGCGACGGTATGTGTGCATCTGCACTATGGTGCCACCTACAGGCGATTCTGCAAGCTGTTTGTAGCACGCTTACCAACTTACAGAACAACGGCGTGAAATTTCGATTTATTATTACAAATTCAAGGTTTTCATTTGAGCCGGCCGATGTGGCCAAGCGGTTCTCGGCACTACAGTCTGGAACCGCGCGATTGCTACGGTCACAGGTTCGAATCCTGCCTCGGGCATGGATGTGTGAGATGTCCTTAGGTTAGTTGGGTTTAAGTAGTTCTCAGTTCTACGGGACTGATGACCTCAGAAGTTAAGTCCCATAGTGCTCAGAGCCATTTGAGCCATTTTTTCTTTTTTTTATTTGACTCGCCCTTGTATGTCGTTTCTGGACGGGAATATACACAAGGTACGAGTGCAGGTAGTGACACATGAACGATGACGTATAGAAGTTTGGGTCTGGCGGTGATTCGTGCACGGATAGCCGAAGCAGTTCAGGCGACCGCTCACGTAAAACGTTAAATTCGGGTTTGAGTCCCGGTCCTGCACGAATTTTCGTTGTCGTCATTCCAATTTACAGCCAATGGTTGTTCATTTTCGCAATTGCGCATTTATTTCCTGTATACTTGCTAGCAGTAAGCTTCAATTATATTCTTTGATTTTCTTCTGATTGATAGTGACTTGATGTGTCTGTCTCTACGAGGGACAGAATGTGAGTATTGTTCTTTAGGATCGTACGTTGTTTATCTAATCAGAAGGGAGACAAGGGTAAGGGGGCCGACGAGGGACTGTAGCTGCTCTCCACTGCTCTTCGGTATTAAACACGAGTGTTGCGCCTTTTCAGAGTTCCGCAGCAGAGTTACTGTAACTTTCGGCTGTTGCGTCTCGTGTTGTCCCTAGACGTACTGTAAAAGTTCAATAAATTTTTACCACCCTTCTTCAGCATCGCTCCCAGCTTTTCTCTTCTGCTTTTCGCAGTAGTTCACGTTTCAGTTTCGTCCAGTACTTGCCTCCATTCACCATTCGGTGCAACGGCCGGGAGCCTCAGCAAAGTGTTTAATGTTATTCCTGTGAATCCAGGACTTTGAAATAATTTTCTGCGGGACGCGGAACTTTTGCTCTCCGGAGGCGTTACTGGTGCACGGGGGGAGAGCTCTCTGGAAGCAACGCCGTTCGCCGGCTCGTCGCCAGCGTTTCGGTCGGTGCGAGCAAAAACGGACGGCAGTCGATGTGCGCCGCTTCTAGTGCTTCTGCTGTTGCTGGATGCGGCCCAGACATTACCGCCGCACGTACAAATACTGCGCCGCCTTTCTGTCCGCTCGCCGCTTACCGTTGCTTCTACCGCTGTTTTTTTTCCTCTCTTCCTGGGATGTCTTCAATGCTGCGGTCTACCTGCTGCTCTTCACAACACCGTTTTTACCTCATGCGCCATGCATCTTTTCATACCAACCTGTACCCGGTGTCCTTTTTATAGTACAAGTCACACAAAAGCCGTATTTTAAGCCTAATTTCGAACATTGGATAACTTAGAGAAATTATCTATTGTTCCAGTCTTTTTTTCCCCACTATCTACATCAAGCTCACACAGGCGAAGAGTGTTGATCTCTGTGCATTTTAAGCTTTACTGTATATCTCAAACTTGCAGCATGTCATTCTCAATGGATAGAAGTCTTCCGAAGTAAGAGTGATTTCACGTGTGCCGCAGGTGAGTGTCGTAGGACCGTTGCTATTCACAATATACATAAATGACCTTGTGGTTAACATTGTAAGTTCACTGAGGCTTTTTGCGGATGATGCTGTGGTATATCGAGAGGTTGTAACAATGGAAAATTGTACTGAAATGCAGGAGGATCTGCAACGAATTGACGCATGGTGCAGGGAATGGCAATTAAATGTCAATGTCGACGAGTGTAATGTGCTGCGAATACGTGGAAAGAAAGATCCCTTATCATTTAGCTACAATATAGCAGGTCAGCAACTGGAAGCAGTTAATTCCATAAATTATCTGGGAGTACGCATGAGGAGTGATTTAAAATGGAATGATCATATAAAGTTGATCGTGCGCTAAAGCAGATGCCAGACTGAGATTCATTGGAAGAATCCTAAGGAAATGCAATCCGCAAACAAAGGAAGTAGGTTACAGTACACTTGTTCGTCCACTGCTTGAATACTGCTCAGCAGTGTGGGATCCGTACCAGATAGGGTTGATCGAGGAGATAAAGAAGATCCAACGGAGAGCAGCGCGCTTCGTTGCAAGATCATTTAGTAACGGCGAAAGCGTTACCGAGATGATAGATAAACTGAAGTGGAAGACTCTGCAGGAGAGACGCTCAGTAGCTCGGTACGGGCATTTGTTGAAGTTTCGAGAACATACCTTCACCGAGGAGTGAAGCAGTATATTGCTCCCTCCTACGTATATCTTGCGAAGAGACCATGAGGATAAAAGCAGAGAGATTAGAGCCCACACACAGGCGTACCGACAATCCTTCTTTCCACGAACAATACGAGACTGGAATAGAAGGGAGAACCGATAGAGGTACTCAAGGTACCCTCCACCACACACCGTCAGGTGGCTTGCGGAGTGTGGATGTAGATGTAGATATCTGAGTAATAAAAATTAATAGAATCGTAAGTCATCTATCAGCGTTAATACACACCTGACTGACATCCGTGCTGCACCCTTAAAGCCACCACGGGGTGTGTATACAGAGTGTTTCCGCAAAAGCGTGCAAAAATTGAACAGGACATAGAGGATGATTCACTGAACAATTTGAGGTACGGAACCTGGGGTCGGAAAAACCAGTTTAAGAAGATAATAGAAATAAAATCATATTACTGTGTACCTTTTCGTTCACATTAGTTAACTGCAAATCCCATCATTGACATAATTAACGTACTATTTGTACCGTATCTTACAAAATGTGCTGATATGCAGTAGAGTTTTGGAAGATATACCGTATTCGAACATTATGAAGCACCTCAGTCGGCCGGAGTGGCCAAGCGGTTAAAGGCGCTACAGCCTGGAACCGCGCGACCGCTACGGTCGCAGGTTCGAATCCTGCCTCGGGCGCGGATGTGTGTGATGTCCTTAGTTTAGTTAGGTTTAAGTAGTTCTAAGTTCTAGGGGACTTATGACCACAGCAGTTGAGTCCCATAGTGCTCAGAGCCATTTGAACCATTTTTGAAGCACCTCGAAGAAAAGCATTTATTGACACGCAGTCAGCACGGGCATGCAGCTTTACTGTGTGGAGAGCTGGATCAAACAAGTCTCAGGACTGAAGACCACAACAACAGTCAGCATTGTTTCAAAAAATATCGTTCTTGTGAAACACAACTAGCTCTTTATACTCACAAAGTAACAAATGCTATCGACAGTTGATGTCAAATTTATTCCGTACTTTTAGATTTCCAGAAGGCTTCCACACCGTTTCTCACAAGCGTCTTCTAACCAAACTGCGTACTTACGGAATATCGCCTCAGTTGTGAGACTGGATTCGTGATTTCCTGATAGAAAGGTCACAGTTCGTAGTAATGGACGAAAAGTCATCGAGTAAAAACAGAAGTAATATCCGGCGTTCCCCAAAGAAGTGTTATAGGCCCTCTATTGTTCCTGATCTATTTACCGAGACAATCTGAGTAGCCGTCTTGTTTGCAGATTACCGTCTTGTAAAGTCATCAATTGATCAAAACGACTTGCAAAATGATGTAGATAAGATATCTGTATGGGGCGAAAAGTGGCAATTGACCGTGAATAGGGAAAAGTGTGAAGTTATTCACATGAGTACTGAAAGAAATCAGCTAAATTTCGATTACGCGATAAATCACACAAATCGGAAGGCTGTAAATTCAGTTAAATACTTAGGGATTGCAATTTAAAATAACCTAGATTGGAACGATCACATAGATAATATTATGGGTAGAGCAAACCAAAGACTGCGATTCATTGGCAGGACACTTAGAAGGTGCAACAGGTCTACTAAAGAGACTGCTTGCACCATGCTTGCCCGCCCTATTCTGGAGTATTGCTGCGCGATGTGGGATCCTCATCAGGTGGGACTGACGGATGACATCGAAAAAGTTCAAAGAAAGGCAGCTCCTTCTGTATTATTGTGAAATAGGGGAGGTAGTGTCACAGACATGATACGTGAATTGGAGTGGCAATCATGAAAACAAAGGCGTTTTTCTTTGCGACGGGATCTTCTCATGAAATTTCAATCACCAGTTTTCTACTCCGATTGCGAAAACATTCTGTTGGCACCCACCTACATAGGGAGAAATGATCATCACGATAAAATAAGAGAAATCAGGGCTCGCACAGAAACATTTTAGTGCTCGTTTTTTCCGCATGCCGTTCGAGAGTGGAACGGTAGAGAGACAGCTTGAAGGTGGTTCCTTTAACCCTCTGCCAGGCATTTTATTGTGAATAGCAGAGTAATCACGTATATGTAGATGTGGAAACTGATGGCCACCCAGCTCAATGCAAGCAAGACATCGTCGAACAAGATTCAGGAGCACCTTGACAAATATCCCTGGTGTGTTTCAAATCACGTCACAGGCAGCTACAATTCTGGCAACTAATTCCATCTCCGTATCCACTGCGGTCTCTTACACAAGTGACTTTGGAGATCCCCACAAGAAATAATCGAGGAGATTCAGGCCAGGTAACCTCGCAGACCATGGAATAGGCCAATCCAGCGACCAGGAAATACTGTACCGGTACTGCTTCATCGTATTGTACCGTGCTATTCAGCACTGAGTAATAAACGGGTCTGTGGTGGATTCATAACACGTTCTGCAATGGGGCAACCTAAATACAACAGAGCCATCTTACGGGCAAGTAAAGTAAACAAAGCCTGTATCAGGTCTTCCTCGTAACCAGGCTCGTCATCCTTGTTTCGTTGCAGGAAATAAAGAATAAACATCTAAATAAACAGCACAGTAAGTGTGAACTTTTACGCATGTTAGTTGTAACTAAACTGGAAAACAGTAATACTAGACAAAGTGGTAGATAAGTTTACTTCCATATCTCCATAAGCTGGCTTCTCCGACCCCAAGGCCCGCATCTCGTGGTCGTGCGGTAGCGTTCTCGCTTCCCACGCCCGGGTTCCCGGGTTCGATTCCCGGCGGGGTCAGGGATTTTCTCTGCCTCGTGATGGCTGGGTGTTGTGTGCTGTCCTTAGGTTAGTTAGATTTAATTAGTTCTAAGTTCTAGGCGACTGATGACCTCAGCAGTTGAGTCGCATAGTGCTCAGAGCCATTTGAACCGACCCCAGGCCCCCAACCTCAAATTGTTCAGTGGAGCGATCTCTATTTCCTGTCACATTTTTGCACGGTCTTACGGAAACACTCTGTAGATTCTCGTCTTATGTTACTTCAAGTTATCTTAGTCCTTTGCTATCTTATTAAATTTCTGTCATCATTATAAGTTCTTTCACTTCCTATAGTCCGATTGAGAAAAAATTTTAACGTATTAACAATTATGTGAGTATATTGTGGTTTCAATTTAGTGATCTCAATTTCTTGGATTCTACGCGAATAGAATTAGCGATCTGTTATTTAACCATCCTTACCCTCTGACATTTATTCATAACGATGTGTACGGTGTGAGGGTGAGCGAAGAAGTTAGGGTGTGAGAAAGCATCGAGGCGTCCAGGGGGGGGGGGGAGGGAGGTATCGTTATTTATCTCGCTGAAGGCCACAATTTTGATCTTTCGTTATTTATGTCTTTTTATTTCACTCATTGTGCTTGTATATGGTTTTTCTCGCAGTGCACCATCGCAGTATTCGACCGATTTCCTGTTTTATTTCTTTTGACTACTTCCCCTCTACAGGGGTTTAACATATGACTAGTAACGTTGGAGGCGTCTTGTTGCGCTAATGTGAGACAATTGTAAATACGTTTTAATTCTGATTTTTATACCTGTTTCAATGCTTTGAAACATTTACCTAAAAAGTTTCGAAAACTTAAAATAAAAGAAGTCTTAGAATATTTCTAAAGTATTTCGGTCTCATGTATTTCATGGGATTCTTTCCTTCTTATGTAGTTCACCTGGGCATGCTGTTTTACTGCACAGGAACTGCTCGTGATGATAAAGAAATCATGAATTACACCGTCTTACATTTTACTTCCATTCATTATGATGTTTAATAGCTGTGGCTGGCACATTACAAATTATATGTGACAAAATGTGTTATGCATTTGTTGTTATGAGTAAACCCGGGAGCAAGATCACAGCAGCAACATAAAACGTTGTATTTTGTAAAATGCGATTTTAGACCTAAAGAGTCTGCTTCATGTAGCATGTTTCAGTGTATATCTCTACTACAGGAGAACATGCAGATGAAAACAACCAAGGCAATCTAAATAATATCATAGAGAAGATCCTACAGCACTTATCTTTCTAGAGAATAAGACCTAAATAAAAGTACCCAATGACGGAGGACAAACTTGCTGATAACTGTTGAGTCTCAAAAAGAGTAGTTGTCCACGTTTAAAACAAAAAAAAAAAAAACAAAAAACAAAAAAAAACCTTGTTCATGTGTGCATTTCTTATGCACTTGATACGTTCCACTTCATAACGGTTCCGGTGAGATTGATCAGTGAAACACCTAACTAACTCAAACAAGTGTCGAACCCTGGCCGGATCCTCTCGAATTGCACCAAGGGGGCCGTCAAGTTTAACGTCACCATTCGAAAGAGCGAGCACGGTCAACAGTGACACAAGCCCTCACTTAGTGAGACACTGCAGAGAGGTTAGGAATTTAATGCTGGACATGCACGCAGAGATTGGTGATCTGGAATAGTACGCTACTATCTGTACTGCCCTTTCCCGGGCAAATAATGCCACAAAAATTTCATCCACCAACAGGATTCGAACCAGCTTACCTCTTTCTAAAGTGCCACCGTCCAGGCGTCCGTTAGCGACCTCCCCCACGGAGGCAGGTACGTCTGGCCAAACTGCTGTACGAAACTGTAGCGTCTGATTCTTACATTTGGGAAGGTGCCTTTGACGGATTTCACGCTTAACCAATGTCTTGATAAGAATATCTGAAGCTGGCATGTTCATCTCGGAAACGTTAGTATCAGGGGATAATGTAATACGATTGTGGGTATATGATAAAGATAGCTACACATTGCTCGAAATCGCTGTCACTCTGACACACCACACGAAACACGAATAAGCTTTCAGAATATGTTTCGATTTCACGGAAAAATATTCTCTACGCCAACTTCCAACCCATTGTGATCCATGTTATTCTAAGAGGATAAAAATGGTTTGAAAACGACCTCACGTCCAGCCTCTTAACGCCCACAGGATATCGACCGACCACCGGCTCATCCTCTTCCTTGCAGCGTCATGTGGGTGCTGTACGGAGGGGCATGTGGTGAGCACACCGCTCTCCCGGCCGTTTAGCTGACTTTTCCAGAGCGTGTAGCCGTTACTTCTCAATAAAGCAGCTCCTCAGATGGCATCAGTGCAACCTGTACGAGTCCTCCCACCAACTGTACCATCCTCACACCGAGGAAAAATCCTTGCCAGAACCGTTATAAAGCTTGTTCACCAGATAACAATATAATTCCTGTTTCGAGCTTTATTTGTGTATCGCCTTACACACATCCAGAAACTAATGCACAAGATATGCTGCATTATGTCACTATTATCGCAACTACATGACATCGTTGAAACCTAAGTGAGTCACTACTTTTGACTACGATAATGGCTTTCACCGGAACCCTTTTATTATATAAGGTGGTTCAATTAACAGCGATTGAAACTTCCCCTTAGAAAAATTATATATGACTGTGCTTAAACTGACACACAATATTTTCAGCGCAATGCAATCTGACAATCAAAAATCCCTACAAAAGAATGGCCCTGAGTAACAATAACCTATACGTTTCACAAATCACTTACCTCATAAAAATCTTCCTTACTCGAACTACTGCAATACAGCGAGCGCCACTACTGCCAGCTAAATAAAATATTAAAACTACTGAAGGCACTAACTACTGATAGGCACAGTTCGCAAAAGAAAGATTTTGATAGCGAACAACAATGTATTTACCTTAATATTGTTCAAAAGTCATATTATATATATATATATATATATATATATATATATATATATATATATATATGTGTGTGTGTGTGTGTTTATGACATTCAGTCTTACAAATGTACTGTCTCTGATGGACACACGTCCAGATCATCCGCTCTCAAAAATCCGCCATCTCGCTTCCCCACATCCACCACTGCTGGCGGCTCACCTCCAATTGCGCAATGCTACGCGCTGTTAACAGCCAACTGCCCAACACTACAATAGCCAACAACAATGCAAACCAGCCACAGACTGCACACAGCACAGACAGTGATTTTCATACAGAGCGCTACGTGGCGTTACCAGTATAAAAACCTAAACAGCCTACTTACATAGCCCCCATGCTCCCCACAAAAAATTTGTACAAATTGTTTTGGGCAGTGGCCGATACAGATTTGAAAATTTTTTTCATAATCACAATAACAAAGATATTAAATACACAAACTTATTGATACAATGTTGGTCAAAAGCTAAAATATTCTCACAGTCCAAAAAGACAGTCCTGATCATTCTCCAAAGTAAAATTGCAGTGTTTTTTTTTGTCAAAGTCTGAGCAGTAAAAGAAAATGCACACAGAAGTAGTGGATTTCCATGCAGTCTTGAAGAAGTAGTGTTAGTGTTGTCCTTCCAATGGAAAGACAGTGCTGACTCTTGACATGCAGACAGGTAATGGGCCACAACAGAGCAAACACACCACAGAGTCAGTCAAAGTTTTGAAGAATATTGGTGGGTAGGTCATCACAGAGCAGACCCACTGTAGTCCTGGTAGAGAGTATGGTATTGGTGGGCCACCAGAGGTGCAGACCCACTGCAGTCCTTGTAGAGATGGCTAGCAGCCATCTGCTGTGACTGTGCAGGTGCACAATCACCATTGAAGAGTCTTGCGAAGAATATAGCAAGTCCATGAACCACCACATGTGCACTCACAAAAAAATTTTTTTGAATGTCCTTAGAACCAGCAATGTTCTTATCCAGTCCCTTGCTGAATTATTAACACATGTGCAAACACTAACAGTCCTCTTTATTTCACATATTGTGCATATACTATGACCCACAGAAATGTGTGCAGTGAAATTAATGCTTACACATTACTTAATTTGATCAACTAGTGTCAATTACAATTTTATAACATGAGAATACAATAACAAAGGTACAAGATACACCATTAAAGAACATAACAATACAGATAACATTTGTATAGTACAGGCTTTACAAAAGAATAGAAAGAAGGAGATACATCTGTGCTACAGGAATTATGACGTAAGTAAATATATACACTAATGAGAATAGTTTTCGAAACATTAATTTCACACATGAGCATTAGAACAGAACAGAATAAATAGTATGTAAACATCTTTACAAAGAAAATAACATAGTATTTGAAAAATTCTACAACATAAAGACAGGAAAAAGACAAATACACAAGGGTACACAAACACAGCAGAATAACACAAGAGGAAACGGCAGGGTTTGTTTTCAGTGTAACATTTGGTACTGCAGTCCAACCCAAAACTTCATTGCATAGATCTTTTGTCTTATTTCAACATTTGTTTCCAACAAAAAAATCCTATCCAAGCATGCTTTCTGTATTTATATGTTCACATATTTCTTACCTCATTATTTATTTTCCATTATCTTACCTCATCATTTATTTCCAAGAAAATCCTACCTATACCTGCTTTCTGTACTTTTTTCGTATAAATTCTCAAAGCATTTCTTCCAATTCATCACAACTCATTCTCTTATATAGTCTACCCCCTCTTAAGCCAACTTAAATCTACGGAGCTCAGATGCTAAACTAAGGGATGAGGCAATGCAGCAGCACAAAACAATTAATACAAACAGCAATGAAAAAAATGGAAATTGTCAAAGCAAGCAGCAGCAAATCTAAATAAGCAGAGCAAATGCAACATTACAACTAATATGAGCCAATGTGCAGCAACAAGAAAAATAAATCAGTAGTAAAACTGGCATAACAGAGTAATACAAAGTGACATTCAGTAGCACTATGCATGGCAAACAGCAGCAGCAAATGTTATAACTAATACCTAAACATGGCAAAGCTCAAGCAGAAAAAATATTACGCTAAAGACAACAATGCAGATAAGGTAAATGTCTATTCACATCTTAATGTCTATGTAATTAAAGTGGTGCACCACAACTTATTCTACGAAAAATATTACCAAGTAGTTGAAAAGAAAATTATGTATGCAAGTCCTGCGAAGGGAAATGTCTTTTGTGCTCCTTCGTTTTTTTTAAGTAGATCAGAAAGTTATTATTTACTGGATATGTAGGTATAAAATATCTATATTAGTACATCTATAAAATTTTATTTTAACCAATGCTGCAGTGCAACTAGAAACTATATATTAAACAAAATGAGCAAACTCTCAACTAGAAAGACAATAGATGTAAAATGTTTCTCATCATTTCATTAGGCATTTTAGTAAATATCATAAATTAAGAACTCCACTGTATAATCATATGTTTTCAAGTTTGAGCATGTCGTATTTGCGATGCTTTCTACAAAGAAATGTCAATAGCGAGGATAATGGCCTCCTTTTTTCTCCACCTGTGCCTCTGAAAGGCACACACTAATGACTTTTTTCCAGGCAACTGTCGCGCAGCTGGGTGCCCACGACGCATTACATGAAGGTCACTTAACTTTCTTACCGAAATATTTATGACACCAGTTTACACTACAGTGACAGTCTCATAAAAAAAATTTCACAGGTCGAGAATTTGCATTGCAAATGTGTAGAAACAAAATCCTATGAATATAACAGTGTGCAAAAAATTTTCGCCTGCATTGTGATACATTCACGCATTTACACACATTTCATGACTCTTAAAGTACGATTCTCAGCTTATTGATCATAAACATACCTCAACAGCATAATACACATCATTATCGTAATAATAACATCATAACAGATCAATCACATCTCAGAATCATCACAGCTTCTTTCAATAATTTCAAGACCTTCAACAAAGTTATCTACCTCAAATCAAAAATCATGATCCCTTACCAAATACATCATTCAAAGCTCTCATAATATCACAATAATTCTGAAAAAATGTGAACAGTTCACAAATTACAGACAAGATACAATTTCATATGTGTGAAGTTATCCAGCTGTGTAATTACGTAAACACCTGTCACTGATGTAGTAAAAAAAATGTTTGTCTCTCTCAGTTAAATGATCAGATAGCTGTGTAATTCTGTCTTACAGAAATATGGTACCAATGTGTAAAGTTGTATAAGCAAATACCATATTAGCTAGGGCTCCTTGTGCTTGCCACTCACATGGTACACAAAGTAAGCGTGTACCCCCCTGAGTCAGATTGCGTTGCGCTAAAAATATTGTGTGTCAGTTTAAGCACAGTCATATAAAATTTTTTTAAGAGGAAGTATCATATGGTGACCCTGCCAGGATACCTCACTGGAATCTTCTGATTTTTTCTTGTAGTTTGTGTAATTAGTGTAGCTTTTGTTTATTGCTAGTGCATAATTGTAGAGAGAATCTCCTTTGTAGTTGCAGTCTTTCATTGTTATGCAGTAAAACAGTTGTGGCATGCATGTAGATTTGCACCAAGTATTTCGCAGCTGCGTTTGCGATTAACTAGATATTATATTCAGTGCTATGTTAATGTGTTTTCTTATTTTTGCTCTTCAAATTGTGCTTTTCTGTGTTATCATGTGAAATATTGTGACAATTATGATGTGTGAAAAATGTAATAGTAGGCTCCAAAGTAAACTGAGAAGTTACAGTGAAGACGAAAGCAGTGTGTTAGCGCCATGGTGTAATGAATTAACTAATGTTCAACATAGTAATTTGGTAATTGTGCATAGGGAATAGGAGAGGGCAGTAAACAATGGTGTGGACAGTAAAACAATTAGTGAACAGGGAAGCATTATCGATCGATCGGTCAGCAACAGCCTGCCTCAGGAATCGGGAATGACACGACACAATCTTGCAAATACTGCAGATTCAGGGTTTGTGTCCTCACCGTTTTCTCAAATAAGTCAAGACACATTTTCTGCTTGTCAAAATGTGAATGTTGCCGGTGCAACTTCACTGCCGAAAAGCACTGAGGAACATGTTTCAGACACCAGTGCATTGTTACTACAGTTAATGCAACAAATGGGATAAAGGCCACAAAAGTTAGACACAAAGGAACAAAATCTACAAAAGTTAGACACAATGGAACAAAATCTTCAAAAGTTAGACACAATGGAACAAAATCTTCAAAAGTTAGACACAATGGAACAACACCAGAGACAAACACAGCACAGCCAGTGATTTTCATACAGAGCGCTACGTGGCGTTACCAGTATAAAAACCTAAACAGCCTACTTACACGATCTACACTGAAAATTAATTATAAGTATCAACATGAGGGATGACCACTAAAACGCTTTTCTTACTAACCCATTTACTATCTGATATGCTGCCTTCTTTAGGTGACGATTAGAAAAACGTGGTATGTCATTTAAGATTTTACCAGACTACCTAACCTCTCTGCTAGAAAACAATATTTTATTATTGGGAATCTGGCGCATTTATTACCTAAGTAAATGACCGCTCACCTTGTACAATATCTCAATCTACTCTTTTAATTCTGTTTGCGTTAGTCGGAATGCATTTTCTCAATAGATCTCAATAAAACTACAAAATATCAGTTTCACAGTACATGAACATGTGTCGAAGTACATGTATGTATGTATGTGTCGATGAATTGAAGTCTATGTGTATACATGTGCATGCCGACGTATGGGTTAATGGGCTGTTAACGAAGGTTTTATGGAATCGTTTTCTAAGTTCCAAACTTTTTAACATTAGTCATCTTGGAATGTTTTCGGGATGGTGCTCATGTTCACCGATTTTGGTGCCTTAAACTTCTTCGAAATGAAACAAAGATGTATAGGACAGCGAGACCTCGGCAAAATAAATGTACAGAAATATAAATATCTTATACAGGACGTGACAGGTGTAACTGCAGATATTTCATATGTGGTACGATAATATGCACACACATCATTGTGTTGGTCGTTTTCCAGTCACCCTTTAAAAATAACCAAATTCGTCAGTAACCATGCCGACTCTGCGCCGCTGCAGAACAAAGTCACAAGACAAAGTAGAAGAACGTTGTAAGCTGTAACTGTGTATTCATTGAAGATGCAGGTTGTAGGTTTAGTCTTTACTCGAGGGATTATTGTCTCGAAACCCAGTCGTCAGTTCGCCAAACAATGTCTGCAACACATAACGAAGTCTCCAATAAGTACCAAAACGCATGGGTATAACGAATCTTCAATCGAAATAATGGAAATGCGTTTTTACCTCACCAAAATGTTTCCATAGTTAACTAGCTGTAGACACAAAAAGGATGATTCTGTCATGGTGGTACACACTTCCAGAAATGATGGAGAAAGATAAATGTATCAACTTGAAGTAAGGGAACTTGGCCCACAAATGACCGAGTCGAAAGGTACTGGCGAAAACCGTTCTGATATCTCTAATAGTGGAGACCATCTACTGCAAGCTCTTTGCTATCCGTATTTCGGAAGGAGGTAGTAAAAAAAAAAAAGGTCGAAAGGCCGAGTAAATTTGAGCTCTAGCAGCCATGAGCAATTATTCAATAGAACGAATGCGTTTCACAGTGGTAAAGATGAACAAATGCTCGTAGCTCTTAAGAGCAGCTAAGAGCCTATGTTTACTGTACTTTTTTTGTTTTGGTCCATAATACCTCCTACTAAAACATGGAATAAAAGAGATCCACTGCCAGAGGCGTAAGCAAAATTTTCGCTTATAGCATTTCGATTCGGTAGTTTTGGGACCAGGACCCTTATCACAAATTGATATTTGCTCTTCTCCATCATCCATGACAGTGTGTAACATCAACACGAAACCGGCTGCCGCCCGGAGTGGCCGTGCGGTTCTAGGCGCTACAGTCTGGAACCGAGCGACCTCTACGGTCGCAGGTTCGCATCCTGCCTCGGGCATGGATGTGTGTGATGTCCTTAGGTTAGTTAGGTTAAAGTAATTTTAAGTTCTAGGCGACTGATGACCTCAGAAGTTATGTCGCATAGTGCTCAGAGCCATTTGAACAATTTGAACGAAACCGGCCTGTACATACGGTGACGTCTGATTCAGTCGTCGCTTCACAATATCAGTTTAGCTAATTGCACAAGGTGGTTGACTCAGCGGCGTTGCAATAATTACGTGCGACCAGTATGCCGTTTCACTCTCCCTAAGAGAAGCCGCAGAAAAATGAAGGGCGGACCGCGATTAAAACTTCTCACACTCAGCGTCTTTGCTAGCATCGTCACAAGGCTACTCAGACTCGAAACAATGCCATTTAATTTACGAGATATTACAGAGTCTTTCTGCAATTTCTTAAGATCATCTACAGACGGATGCTTTCCTGTACATAATGTACCCTCAGCGAACAATCTTACATCAAAAATCTTAGAGATGCTAATGCTCTTCCTTCTGGCATACGCGATACCACTTTCGCTTCTGGTGGACGCCGCAGCATTAGGTACTGGGTCCTTTTAGTCGAATGTTCCTCCAGGCCATCACGTATTTGTAAGGATTTTCCATATAATAGTATTCTGATTAGCAATCTACGACGTGCTACCGTGGTTCACACCCTGTGATTGATGCAGTAGTGTTACGCCGCCCAAGGCCAAGACGACGTGAATAATGTGAGCGAAGACGATTACGTTTCTGAAAATAACAGATAGGGAAATTAGAACTTGTAAAAAGGAAGTGGGAGAAAGAATATCTCAAATCTCTCCGAGATCTCAGCTCATGACTTTGGAAGATTCGGATTATTCAGAATCTCAATATTTACGTATACATACTGTTATAATGTTTGCTGGGACCTGTGATCTGATGCGGTCACAAGCATCTACCGATGGATTTTATTGATAAAATAGCTATTCTACATGATATGCAACTGATTTGCCAAAGAAAAACTCGCTCATTACGTCGCGGAGAAATGTTAGCTCGGACGAGGTACTTTTATAACACAATTAAAGAAATTCATAGAAAATATTCTATTGAACCTAGTATTGAAATAATTATTTTTTTTTCGAGTGGGAGTATTTGTAAACTAGTGTGAACATTGAGGTTTGTGCAAAATCTGCTCTATACTTACCGCTAAGCAAAGTTCCGAGGACCATCTACAATTTTTCCCCCAGTCGATATATTTTTTTCCTTGAATCCATCATATAATGTCTGTCAGTTTGCCAGTAGTCTCAGTTACTTGCAGTCTACAACACAGCTGTCTATAATGCAACTGTATCTACACAGTCTTAAGGGGGGTAGGACGTCAAACGGGTCGTCTTAGAGCGGGAGAGACACCACAGGACAATTTAATTTCCACTGTCTATACTTTTACGAATAAATTTATAAAACTGTGTCATCATGACCAGGAAGGATTCAGGCTTCACAATCATAGCAGTGGAAGTTCAAAAACATAACAAAATAATTTTTTTACATGTGAAAGTTCATAATTTTTTCACTTTATTGGCTGCGTTTGTTGCTATAGGTACACGTTTCTTCATAAGAGAGATTCTTCGATGAATTTTGCACACTCTAGAAATTATTTAATTTATGAAAAAATGAATGTGCTGTTATATTTTAAACTTCATGTTTAGAAAAAACTCAAATTTTATAGTTAATTATCTCAATTTTTACCACAGTTTTCAATAGATTTGGAAAATTCTGGAGTTTCATGCACCTGTAAGTATGGTTTGTATGCTATGCAAAATTCATCGAAGAATCTCCCCTACTTATGAAGAAAAGTGTATAGCAACAAATGCAGCCAATGGTAAGTGAAAAAGAGGTGAAATACAAATGTAAAAAAATAAATTATTTTCTCATGTTTTTGAACTTCCACCACTATAACTGTAAATCCTGAATCCTTACTGGTCATTCTGATAAAGTTTTATGAATTTATTTTTAAAAGTATAGACAGTGGAAATTAAAATGTCCTGTGGCGTCTCTTCTGCTCCAAATCATCCCGTTTGACGTCATAACCCCCTTAATAGGAAAACTGCATTTAACTCTGAGGTAGGTAGCGTCAGGTGAGTGCTGGTGGGAATTTGTTAATGGTTAACCTTTAATGCATTATTCTTCACCAATGTGAGCGCCTAACATTGTACTTTGGACCAAACGTAAAGTGAGAACGACCGGACATTACTTCTTTAGGGCTACTAGGCATTCTTAGTAGTAATAATTTAACAATTTTCAAAAAGCAGTACTAAAAAAAAGTATGACATTCTTAATGAATATTTGTAGAACCATGAACATACAGACAATGATGAAGGTGGGCAAGCTAAAGCAAGTTCTTGACAGTATGAGAGAACTTGGGATGGGCATACGGAAACTGCAGGAAACAAGATTCAAGGACGAAAGCACGATGGGATCAGAGGGATATGTAATTCTTAAAGGGAAACCCGGTGTTGGGGCGCCAAAGCACCTTTTATGTTTGGCACAGCCTTTGTAGTAGATCGTAGGTACCTGGATAGTATCGCTGCGTGGAAGGGCATAAACGAGAGGCTGTCATATCTGACAATGAAAATATGAAACAAAACCAATACAATAGTAAATGCACATGCACCCACAAGTGATAAGAACAGAAAAGACAAAGCAGGAACTTAATATTTTTGGTCCAATTAGGATAAGGTAGTGACAAATGTAGAGAAAAGAGGTGACACTATTTTGCTAGGATATTTCAACGTGCAAACATGCATGGAAAGGAAGTTTAGAGGTCCTGTGGGAGTTTATCCAGCCTAAAAGTGAATAAACAAGAATGGCGAGACACAAGATGGGAATAATGACCACCCATTACAAAGCTTAGGCAAGCAAGAAAACACCGTGAGTCATCCCTGGAAACAGGATTGTGGAAAACCAGCTAGACCATGTAGCAATCCGTGACAAGTATCACAGAGAGATTATGAACACGAAAGTGAGGAAAAATAGCAGGATGGAATCAAATCTCTACCTTGTCGAAATAAAATGCAGATGGATTCCCAAAAGAGCAAGGGAACGTAGAACCGTAAACAGTCACAGAATCGACCTAGATCTTCTGAAAAAAAACCACAGTGCAGAGTATGCAAAGAGAATGGTAGTTCAGAGTGATTGGAAGAGAGTGAGAGATATGACGAAAGAAGAGGCAGTGCGACTGGCTACTTACAACTGGAAAGGCAGCATGGGTGTTGGACATATGAATGTGAGAATGCAGTCGAGACCAGGAGGAAAACATGGATGAAGTGGCAATCCAGTAAAAACAAGAAGACTGGTCGAACTTCCAGAATGCGAGAAAAATTGCTAGCAAAACGATCAGAACTGGCAAGAGAAGTCGATGGAATGAGAAACTTGAAGAAGCAAACACAGCCTTCAAGAAACACAAATCACTTTTTCAGAGAAATGAAGAGCAGAATTAAAGACTTCGTGGCAAAACAACCCTTCGTAATAGGACAAGAGGGCACAACAAAAATTAGCGAGAAAGAGGTGTGCGAGGAAATGGCTGGGTATTTAAGGGATTTGCTGAATGCAGGAGCACCGACAGTAACGTTGACACACTTACGCTCTAGCGACGAAAGTCGGGATAGTCTAGTAGACAGTGTACCCACCAGGCCAAAGTAGCGGAGGCAATTAAAAACCTCAAAAACAATAAGGCATCAGGCAATGATAGTATCTGTGCTGAAGAGATCAAGTGGCGCCTGCCTGAAATCGAAAGCAGTATGTAGAATATAATAATGGACATCTGGAGAAATAAGAAAATACCCATAGACTGAAAAGAAGCCTTTATAATACCGCTGCACAAGAAAGGGGACAAGAATGTACTGGATAACTACAGGGGCACCTCTCTCTTAAACGTAGGGTACAGGGTTTTGTCGAGAATCTTGCTGAACAGAGATGAAGAACAACTGGGGCCGACAATACGAGAGTACCAGTGTGGCTTTAAAAAGGGAGGAACGATACAGTACAGATATTTGGCATAAAAAGATAACGGAACACAGACACAGGAAAGGGAAAGAAATAATAGTGACATCTGTGGACTTCCAAAAGGCCTACGATTCAGTCGACAGCAGTATTCTGCTTGACGTGTTAGAAGACAGAGGACTGGATGCTACAACACATGCAATGATAAAGGAAACGTTAAGCTACACTGCTGCCAGTATCAGGCATCGCAGTTCGATGTCAGACAGCTTTGAAATGAAATCAGGAGTCCGGCAAGGGGATGGACTGTCACCCATTTTATTTAACCTGGTTTTGGGCGAAGTAGTGAGACAGTGGAGACAACTAAATACTGTAGTATCATGACGATTAAAGGTGTGCAAATAGGATACAAGGTCAAACATAATTCAACAGTGGACTGCCTGTCATTCGCAGATGACATGGCACTCTTAAATGAGACAGAAGAAGAGGCAAATACAGCACTAAAAAATCTAGTCGGAGGAGCAGAAAAGGTCGGACTGAAGATTGCATATAAGAAGACGGAGACATTGACCACTTAGTCTGTCTGGACGATAGATGGCCAAGTGGTTGAGAAAGTCAACAGTTTTCGTTATTTGGGGAAGAAGATAACTGGTGGCATACAGAGCAACAGCAGCGCAATAGACAGGGCACAGCTTTTGCAGAATCTTCGGTATGCGGTGAAAACAACTTATGGCAGGAAAAATCTGTCACTAAATGCTGAATTGCGACATTACACAGCAACTGTAACAAATGCTGCTCTGTATGCATCAGAAACGGTCACACTCGGGAAGAGAGCTTGTATACAGTTGGAGAAGGAGGAACGGAAAATGTTGAGAGACGTATGGGGCACCAAGAAAAAAAACATGGGGATATCTGGATACACATAACATGACAGGAACTGTATGAAAATATTGAACCCATATCGAACGACATACGGCAGAGGATGTTACGATTTGTTGGCACTTCATGAGGATGGGAGAGGAGAGGTTGACTAAGAAGATATGGAATGCAACATGTCATATGGCAAACAACTAGGTGAAGGAATTCAAAGATGACTGAAAGGCTGTAGAAATAAAAGAAAGGAATCGTCAGGCATTAGTGTAGGACAGGGAGATATATAAAGGGTTGGTGGATGGTCACAGGTGGCCAGACACCAAAATCAAAGTCACCTGAACAGAAGAAGAAAGAAACAGAACAAGCTAGAGAATGAAGAAGAAGACGTGCAAACCAAGCGACACGTGGTCCTGAAATCTCCTAACGAAGCAGAAGAATCCTTGTAGAAACCTGTATACAACATAGATTTGTAGATTTGACGCAGATTAAAAAAAAAAAAAATTCTACACCAAACGAAAAGAAATCGCAACACTAAGAAGGAGTTGTGCGAAATCGCCAATCGCCTGTCGCTTAACAGTGGCGCCAGTAGCGTTACTATGAGGATGCAAATCAGATTTGCTTTAAATACTTGCTGCAATTGTCGTGAGCGTTAGTTACCTTTGAGATTGGATGTGGTGCGCTGATGCTAGTCAAGAATGCCTGTAAGAAGACCAAGACGCCATTATAAATGCCTCGAATGATATCATGTAACAGGGCTACGAGAAGCTGAATGATCATCTGAGCTATTGCAAAACGACTTTCCAGGAATAAATCACTCTACATGATTGCTGAGAACGGTACGATAGAATGTACGGTAGTAAGAAGACGAGGCTCCCGATGGCCACGTAGCGCTACCGAGAAGGAAGACCATCGTGTTCGTTGTCTGTCTCTGGAGCATCGTACTGCATCTGCAGAAGCATTTTGAGCAGCTGTTGGTATCACAATCATACAACGAACTGTTATAAATCGGTTCATTGAAAGTCAATTCAGGACGAGAAGCACTGTAGCGTGCGTTTCACTGAATCCGAATCACTGGTATTTGCGATTTCAGTGGTGCCAAGCGAAAGCTCATTACAGGGCAAGCAGGAGGTCTGTTGTCTTTTCTGATGAGAGTTAGTTCTACCTCTGTGTCAGTGATGGCTGTGTGTTGGTTCGAAGTAGGTCAGTTGAAGGCTGCAGTGCTAGACACACTGGATACGCATCTGGAGCTATGGTCTGGGGTGCGATTTTGCATGACAGCAGGTGCATTCTCATGGTTATCCCCCGCGGCATTACTGCAAATATATATGTCAGTCTGATGATTTGACGTGATATACTGCCATTCATGAACAGCATTCCAGGGGTGTTTCCCAAGAGGATATCGCTCGCCCACATACCTCTGTTGTAACCCAACATGCTCGACAGAGTGTCGAGATGTTACCGTGATCTGACTGATCACCACATGTGTCCCCATTCTAACAACTCCTGCGTCATCCACAAACAACATTGACCGTCACTGTAATGACCGACCAAGTGCAACAGTCATCGAACTCCATCCCTCAAACTGACATCTGCCACCTGTACAACACAAGGTATGCACTTTTGCATGCTTGCGTTCAACATTTTGGTGGTTACACTGATTATTAACATACCAGCATTTCACATTTTCAGTGTCTGATGCGCGCTTACATAATCTGTGATCTTGCAATATTAATCACTTACATATGTTACGTAGATGAATGTATTCCCGAAATTTTACTACTCCACATTAACTGCTTTTTGGTGTTGCTATATTTTTCCCATCTGTGTATTTGGGATCATATCCTACCAAAATCCATAATGTAGTTCTAAATTTTTGAAATTTAAAGTGTTTGTTAGTTATTTAAATTCCAGGAAAGATACAATAAATCTTTTAATGCAATCTCATTTAGTTAAATGATGTGCAAATAAACATTGTAATTATCGCGCAAGACCCGTTATCATCTACCTGCATGTTGTGTTATTTATGCACCTGAAAGTCGCAGAGAAACATTTTACCGCCAGTGGTATCGATTATTGTTTGTTTAGAACCGTAACATCCCAGTGATGAGCTCACCGGGACTACATATAGCACAAATGACGGTATACTGTGGATATTTAAGCAGAATATTTTCGAAAGCAGTTTACCTCATACATTAAATGCCATGCTATGTCGTTCAAAAGGAAATTCACCTACAATGGACACAAATCTTAGTGAATTTGTACACTGTTTTAATGACACGTCCTAAGCTAAGACGAGACATTTCTGGTGTTTTGTAAAAGGTGGATATCAGAATCCAAAGTTTTTCGGGAGACAATGGACTGAAAAAACTATTTTTCATTGCAGCTTCTGCACTCACCATGTATGTAATTTGGTGAAATAGATTATGTTCTCGAATAATTAGGTGTAGCTAAGTATACGAAACCTCTCATTCGTTTTTAGTATACATTTCGTTTGTCAAATTCGATTCCATTCTTTTAAGCTCCAATCTCAATATATTGAACATGGATTCAGGCGAATCAGTTTACAAAAAACTGACCGGCCACTCAGATTTCTGTTTGCAATTACAGGAAATGACGCGATGGTACACTCCTGGAAATGGAAAAAAGAACACATTGACACCGGTGTGTCAGACCCACCATACTTGCTCCGGACACTGCGAGAGGGCTGTACAAGCAATTATCACACGCACGGCACAGCGGACACACCAGGAACCGTGGTGTTGGCCGTCGAATGGCGCTAGCTGCGCAGCATTTGTGCACTTCCGCCGTCTGTGTCAGCCAGTTTGCCGTGGCATATGGAGCTCCATCGCAGTCTTTAACACTGATAGCATGCTGCGACAGCGTGGACGTGAACCGTATGTGCACTTGACGGACTTTGAGCGAGGGCGTATAGTGGGCATGCGGGAGGCCGGGTGGACGTACCGCCGAATTGCTCAACACGTGGGGCGTGAGGTCTCCACAGTACATCGATGTTGTCGCCAGTGGTCGGCGGAAGGTGCACGTGCCCGTCGACCTGGGACCGGACCGCAGCGACGCACGGATGCACGCCAAGACCGTAGGATCCTACGCAGTGCCGTAGGGGACCGCACCGCCACTTCCCAGCAAATTAGGGACATTGTTGCTCCTGGGGTATCGACGAGGACCATTCGCAGCCGTCTCCATGAAGCTGGGCTACGGTCCCGCACACCGTTAGGCCGTCTTCCGCTCACGCCCCAACATCGTGCAGCCCGCCTCCAGTGGTGTCGCGACAGGCGTGAATGGAGGGACGAATGGAGACGTGTCGTCTTCAGCGATGAGAGTCGCATCTGCCTTGCTGCCAATGATGGTCGTATGCGTGTTTGGCGCCGTGCAGGTGAGTGCCACAATCAGGACAGCATACGACCGAGGCACACAGGGCCAACACCCGGCATCATGGTGTGGGGAGCGATCTCATACACTGGCTGTACACCACTGGTGATCGTCGAGGGGACACTGAATAGTGCACGGTACATCCAAACCGTCATCGAACCCATCGTTCTACCATTCCTAGACCGGCAAGGGAACTTGCTGTTCCAGCAGGACAGTGCACGTCTGCATGTATCCCGTGCCACCCAACGTGCTCTAGAAGGTGTAAGTCAACTACCCTGGCCAGCAAGATCTCCGGATCTGTCCCCCATTGAGCATGTTTGGGACTGGATGAAGCGTCGTCTCACGCGGTCTGCACGTCCAGCACGAACGCTGGTCCAACTGAGGCGCCAGGTGGAAATGGCATGGCAAGCCGTTCCACACGACTACATCCAGCATCTCTACGATCGTCTCCATGGGAGAATAGCAGCCTGCATTGCTGCAAAAGGTGGATATACACTGTACTAGTGCCGACATTGTGCATGCTCTGTTGCCTGTGTCTATGTCCCTGTGGTTCTGTCAGTGTGATCATGTGATGTATCTGACCCCAGGAATGTGTCAATAAAGTTTCCCCTTCCTGACACAATGAATTCACGGTGTTCTTATTTCAATTTCCAGGAGTGTATATTTGAAAACCGAACTCGGCCTATTATGTTTCCTATCCCAGTCCGATGAGAGTTTCTGAATTACAGCTCGAACGTGCTCGTCGTCCGAGATACGTTAAGTCCCAATACATCCTCAGCCTTCTAGGCACAATATTCCCGTGGTCCACTACAGTCGTAAATGACGACCCCACTGGGTGATCAAAGGTCCGCGGAGAACTGCTGAGCCACGTTCGCCAGAATGTTCTACCAGCGGTGACATCCAAAACACGTGCGCCTTCCTCGGCATTGTATTCCTGACTCAGCTGCAACTGATTACAGGCTGTTCTGCTGCACAAAAGGGGCACACGGGGTCGTAGGATTTCGGGAGGACCTCAAGCGCTTAATTTCAGACAAAACTTCCGAAGGATTTTTATAGCTCACTAGAACAAATCCATTCCGGAGATTTAAAATATTACACATGTATTCGAATGCGGTGAGATTTTCTAAAACATAGGAATGCAAGAGTACGCCAAAAACTTCTGCTTCATCGAGCAGTTACGATGTAACTGTTTGAAAGATGTGGCAGGCATATGTTGAAAACGTGTCGTCATAGATACCTGGACTACCGCATTGTGAAACTATGTATCGAACAGAACCAGGCAGAAAGCTAACATTGCTAGGGCGACCAACGGTGGCACCTTTCATTTAAAATGTAAGTTGTAGTTTTATTGTCGTGATTATATGAAATTATATATTAAAAACCTGCATTTTGTAAAAATGATTCCTCATGGAAAGTTTTATCACAAGTTTTCAAAGATACCAACTTGTGAACTTTATGGTGGTGGTGGTGACTGAAGGATGGAGGGGAGGGGGGGTGCGTTGTGAGTCAATTGTATAGTAGAAGAGGTGCGTTCCAACACCTAAAATTTTATAAATTAACCATTGTGGACCTCCCTCACACACTAACGTTGACATTACGTTAACGTTAGTTTAGAACACAGTTCTACGGTGCTTATTTTATAAACTTTTAGGTGCCAGAACGCACCTCATCAACCATAAAACTTTTCCTCCCCCCCGTCCCACGTCCTGCGTCAAAAGAATCACAAGTTTGTACTCATCATATTTAAACATTTACCTTGAGTGAGCGCCATTTTTAAAGTCGCTGGTGCTAGTAAGGAAAACTAGAAAAACAGAAGCCTCTTCACTTGTTAACGTAATGTCAACATCTGGCGAGATTTTCTAATTTTGTAGCTGTCCTTATCAGCAGGTGCGACTTTAAAAATGGCGCTCAGTCAACAAAAATGCTTATAAGTGAAAAATTATCATCATGTAGATTTGAAAACAATTAAAAGAATGCTTGACCAAGACGCACATCGCTTAGGAAAATTGTTAAAGCGAGTTGTAATACATGCAAGAATGGTTTTGCCGTGGGAGCGCGTTTGGTTGCGTTATTAGGATGGAACATATGCCTCTGGTGATACGCGAGTAGAACAGACTTCGTCACGAATGAGACTTCACCATAATTCCATCGAGAATAGGGACCTTTACGATCACCAATCTGAATTAAAGACGTTTATTGATTTATAAAAATACTAGTATTCCTAGAGAATTTACAGCATCATTTTTCATCTCTTTTGTCGTTTGAAAACCAGTAATACGCTAAACACGTTGGAACCGAGTAAAGATGATACTGAAGGGAAATATATCTTCGAAAGAGAAAATTTTGATTTAAGTTGTTGTTGTTTTTGGGGAAGGAGACCAGACAGCGAGGTCATCGGTCTCATCGGATTAGGGAAGGACGGGGAAGGAAGTCGGCCGTGCCCTTTGAAAGGAACCATCCCGGCATTTGCCTGGAGCGATTTAGGGAAACCACGGAAAACCTAAATCAGGATGGCCGGACGCGGGATTGAACCGTCGTCCTCCCGAATGCGAGTCCAGTGTCTAACCACTGCGCCACCTCGCTCGGTTTTTGATTTAAGTATTGAACACTTATGGCCTTTCGCAGTGAAGCCGAGATTAATGTCCTGTAAAAACCTGACTACACATTAGCAATTCATCTTACACACTGTAATTCATAATCCCTGTAAACGCTGGGGAACGTACACCATTT
Organism: Schistocerca piceifrons; assembly: GCF_021461385.2. Lineage (NCBI taxonomy): Eukaryota > Metazoa > Arthropoda > Insecta > Orthoptera > Acrididae > Schistocerca > Schistocerca piceifrons. The sequence goes on along the minus strand of NC_060138.1, from coordinate 1,156,271,462 downwards.
CCAAGTCAACCCGGATGTAAAAATTTGTAAGGGTCGCATTTAAAGCAGGCTGCAGACTGAGTAATTGGTAGGATACTGGTAAAATGCGATGAGTCTATAAAGGAATTAGTTACAAAACGACCTAAGCTAGAATACTGCTCCACTGTCTTTTTCCTGGTCTGTATCCCGAATCTTTACGGAGTCGGCAGTTGTTCTGAATTTGGCAGTTTTAAGCGCTAGAGGAATGGCCGGAGGCGCTATCATCCCCAACTCCCATCCACTTCCTAGCGTAGCTCTTTGGCATGGGGGTGTATGTTTTATGTGTCACGGGAAGCTGTTTGGTTTGTGGCGGCCAATCGGATGACTTGCTGCGAGACTTCGTACTGTTTCCCGGCATGGCGTGGTGCCAGTTTGCGCTGCCCAGTAGCTCTTGAGTTTTTACACATTTACTGTTCCGGACTTGGTTCTGCTCAGTCTCTTGGTCGCAAAATGTTATTTGACATCACGCTGGGGAAAATTTCGGTGAGATCGCTACATGCTATTGGCTTCTGGAACGCAATGCAGACGTAATCAAGTGCAGTTATGTAGAACGAGATAAATTTGCGATGTTGCGTTTAGCCATTGCGTGGCTTTCTGACTAAAAATGGGAATTAGTTTCTTCATGTATAGGTTTCAATTGCATGTTCAAGTGGACCAAATTATTCTTACATGCTATTGCCATCCGTGGTCATGTTAGTTTCTAAATCATTTACATTCTTTGATATCCCTTTATTATATGCTTCGAATTATTTTACCTTTTCTCAAACCAGTTTTAATTTCGATTTGATTGAGAAGGTGCACTGTATACCTGCATATTCTGTACAAAAAGTGGGTTTGTAACAGTGTAACTTGTTAACAAATCTGGTTTCGATGCGGCCGTTTTTGTTCTAGTCTTGCTTGTTCCTTTTGAAAGCGTATGGTTACACGAGGGCGTGCTTAAAAGTGATGCCTTTCAATTTTTTATGTGAAAACTCCTAACGCTTCTTAAATGAAACAAATGTTATTAACACTCTACATCTTTATTCTTCATGTATACATTCTTATTGCTCAAATAGCCACCCTGGCCACGAACTCATTTCTCTCAATGTGAAACAAGAATGTTGATACCATCACTGTAGAATCTTTCACTTTGCTGACGGAGCCGCAACCTCACCTCTGCTAGCACCGCTTCATCACTATCAAAACGATGTTCTCACAGGTGTTCTTTAAGTTTTGGAAACAGATGAAAGTTCAATGGGGCCGTCAGTACTGTATGGAGGACGATCGTTGACTGTGAACCTAAGGCGTCGCACTATTGCAGATGTTCCAGCTCTCGTGTGTGGTCTGGCATTCACATGCTGAAGGAGATGGTACTTAGTGTGTGGACCAACTCTTCGAATTCGAAACTCTATTACAGCACGCTGTTTCTTACGTACCGACATACTTACGTTACACAGCGCCATCTTTCACGCTACAATTCGGTGCCCTACAGCCGCGGAAAGTTGCAGATAAGTAGACACGAAGAACAAAGCTGATGAGTGTTAATAACATATATCATATTTAAAGATCTTTAGGAGTTTTCAAACAAAAAATTCGGAGGCATTACTTTCCAGCATCCTCTCGTATAAGCAGTCTGTTTGCAAGAGGCCAAACAATAATTGCATCCTCTGTTAACTGATCTAGAACTCATAAATGTATACTCCGTTTCAGAAAGCGACAAGGTAATTTTGCAGTATTTCTGGATATGCACCTGAACAGTAGATTGACAATAAATGCAGTTGCGCCGACAGCATACACTGTAAATCAACTTTTATTCCAATACACAAAGAAAATCTGCATTTTGTATGTTCAGAAGTCATGTGTTTTGCGTTTAAGTGAGGTTCACAATTCTTTCACACTATAACAACAGCAAAAATATGTGCATTTAACTGAATGTCGTATGTAAGGTGAATCCCATGACATTCAGAGCTACATAACCGTTGCACCCGCTTAGCTCCATTCATTTGTGTAGCTGTATTGAATAATTAAACTGTACAGTCAAAGAAACTGGCACACCTGCCTAATATCGTGTAGGGCCCCCTCGAGCACGCAGAAGTGCCGCGATACGACGTGGCATGGACTCGACTAATGTCTGAAGTGGTTCAAATGGTTCAAATGGCTCTGAGCACTATGGGACTTAACTTCTTAGGTCATCAGTCCCCTAGAACTTAGAACTACTTAAACCTAACTAACCTAAGGACATCACACACACCCATGCCCGAGGCAGGATTCGAACCTGCGACCGTAGCGGTCGCGCGGTTCCAGACTGTAGCGCCTAGAACCGCTCGGTCACCTCGACCCGCTCTGAAGTGGTGCTGGAAGGAATTGGCACTATGAATCCTGCAGTGCTGTCTGTAAATCGGTAAGGGTACAAGGGGGTGGACATCAACAGCACGTTGCAAGGCATCCCACAATACTCAATAGTGTTCATATCTGGGGAGTGTGGTGGCCAGCGGAAGTATTTAAACTCAGACGAGTGTTCCTGAAGGCACTCTGTAGCAATTCTGGACGTTTGGGGTGACGCATGGTCCTGCTGGAATTCCCCAAATCCGTCGGAAAGCACAACAGTTATGAATGGATGCAGGTGATCAGACAGGATGCTTAGAAACGTGTCACCTGTCACAGTCGTATCTAGACGTATCAGGGGTCCCATTTCACTCCAACTGCACACACTACACTATTACAGAACCTCCACCAGCTTTAACAATCCCCTGCTGAGATGCAGGGTCCATGGATTCGTGAGGTTGTCTCCATACCAGTACATGTCCATCCGCTTGATAGAATTAGGAACGAGAATCGTCCGACTAGCAACGTGTTTCCAGTCATCAACAGTCCAATGACGGTGTTGAAGGCCCCAGGCGAGGCATAAAGCTTTGTGTCATGCACTCATAGGGGTACACGAGTGGGCCTTCGGCTCCGAAAGCCCATATCGATGATGTGTTGTTGAATGGTTCGCACACTGACACTTGTTGATGGCCCAGCATTGAAATCTAAAGAAATTTTCGGAAAGGTTGCACTTCTGTCACGTTGAACGATTCTCTTCAGTCATCGTTGGTCCCGTTCTTGTAGGATCTTTATCCGGCCGCAGCGATGCCGGAGATTTGATGTTTTATCGGATTCCTAAAATGCAAGGTACACTAGTGAAATGGTCGTACGGGAAAATCCCAACTTCATCGCTACCTCGGAGATGCTGTATCCCATTGCTCGTGCACCGACGATAACACAACTTTCAAACTCGCTTGCATCTTGATAACCTGCAATTTTAGCAGCAGTAACTGTTACAACAACTGCGCCGCGTGGAGTAGCCGTGAGGTTTGAGGCACCATGTCACGGTTTGCGTGGACCCTCCCACCGGAGGTTCGAGTTCTCCCTCGGGCATGCGTGTGCGTATTGTTCTCAGCATAAGTTAGTTTAATTAGTGTGTAAGTTTAGGGAAGGATGACCTCAGCAGTTTGGTCGCTTAGGAATTCACACACGTTTGAACATTTTTTCTAACAACTGATCCAGACACTTGGTGTCTTATACAGGGTGGTCCATTGATCGTGACCGGGCCAAATATCTCACGAAATAAGCGTCAAACGGAAAAACTCCAAAGAACGAAACTTGTCTAGCTTGAAGGGCGAAACCAGATGGCGCTATGGTTGGCCCGCTAGATGGCGCTGCCATAGATCAAACGGATATCAATTGCGTTTTTTTAACTAGGAACCCGCATTTTTATAACATATTCGTGTAGTACGTAAAGATATATGAATGTTTTAGTTGGACCACATTTTTCGCTTTGTGATAGATGGCGCTGTAGTAGCCACAAACCTATGGTTCACAATTTTAGACGAACAGTTGGTAACAGGTAGGTTTCTTCAATTAAAATACAGAACGTAGGTAAGTCTGAACATTTTATTTCGGTTGTTCCAATGTGATACATGTACCTTTGTGAACTTATGCTGTTACTCCGTGATTACCTGTAAATACCACATTAATGCAATAAATGCTCAACATGATGTCCGTCAATCTCAGTGCATTTGGCAATACGTGTAACGACATTGCTCTCAACAACATGCTATTCAGTACCGCTTCAACCGCATGCGAGCTATGTGCCGGACATCCATCATGTTGGAAGTACATCTCCATTCTGGCAGGCAGTGAAACACTTTGTAGTAACATCGGTAGAACATTACGTAGGGAATCAGCATACATTGCACCATTCAGATTGCCATCGATAAAATGGGGGCCAATTATCCTTCCTGCCATAATGCAGCAACATACATTAACCCGCCAAGGTCGCTGATGTTCCACTTGTCGCAGCCATCGTGGATTTTCCGTTTCCCAATAGCGCATATTTTGCCGGTTTACGTTACCGCTGTTGGTGAATGACGCTTCGTCGCTAAATAGAACGCGTGCAAAAAATCTGTCATCGTTCCGTAATCTCTCTTGTGCCCAGTGGCAGAACTGTACATGACGTTGAAAGTCGTCGTCATGCAATTCCTGGCGCATAGAAATATGGTACGGTTGCAATCGATGTTCAAAAATGGTTCAAATGGCTCTGAGCACTATGGGACTTCACTTCTAAGGTCATCAGTCCCCTAGAACTTAAAACTACTTAAACCTAACTAACCTAAGGACATCACACACATCCATGCCCGAGGCAGGATTCGAACCTGCGACCGTAGCAGTCGCGCGGTTCCAGATTGTAGCGCCTTTAACCGCTTGGCCACTCCGGCCGGCGCAATCGATGTTGCTGTAGCATCTCAACACCAACATTTTTGAGATTCCCGATGCTCGCGCAATTTGTCTGCTACTGATGTGTGGATTAGCCGCGACAACAGCTAAAACACCTGCTCGGGCATCATCATTTGTTGCAGGTCGTGGATGACGTTTCACATGTGGCTGAACACGTCCTGTTTCCTTAAATAACGTGACTATCCGGCGAACGGTTCGGACACTTGGATCATGTCGTGCAGGATACCGATGCACCATACATAGCATACGCCCGTTGGGCATTTTGATCACAATAGCCATACATCAACACGATATCGACCTTTTCCGCAATTGGTAAACGGTCCATTTTAGCACGGGTAATGTATCACGAAGCAAATACCGTCCGCACTGGCGGAATGTTACGTGATACCACGTACTTATACGTTTGTGACTATTACAGCGCCATCTATCACAAAGAGAAAAAAGTGGTCCAACTATAACATTCATATTTATTTACGTACTACACGAATATGTAATAAAAATGAGGGGTTCCTATTTGAAAAAAACGCAGTTGATATCCGTTTGACCCATGGCAGCGCCATCTAGCGGGCCAACCATAGCGCCATGTGGTTTCCCGCTTCAAGGTAGACGAGTTTCGTTTTTTGTAGTGTTTTCGTTTGATGCTTATTTCGTGAGATATTTGGCCCAGTCCCTATCAATGGACCACCCTGTATAGGCGTTGGCGATCGCCGTGTAGTATTCTGTCTGTTTATATATCTCTGCATTTGAATATGCATGTCTATACCAGTTTCTTTGGCGCTTCGGTGTATTTACTTCTGAGAATGTTTTCTGTAGCGCTTCCAAGTTTAACTGTTGTCAAGACGGAATTTATGTTCAACTGCATTGTTCATTAGGAAGTGCAGGATAAACGCTTTAATTTCATGAAATTAATATTCTTTCTTGGCAGAATAGTTAATTTAAATGGTGAAAGGTTGGCTTTCAAAGCGAATATCCGTTTTAACGCAGCTTAGAATGTTTCGCAAAAGGATGCAGTTGTCAATATCCTGCCGAGAGAAAGCTGAGAGGAAGAGCAATTTTGGGACGGGCTAACGAGTGAACTCTGCCGTTTATGCGGCTTATCCCTGGGAACGCCCGTCGTTCTGGGGGCCTGATAGCGCGAGCAGCCGCACAGCCATCATACCGCGAGCTCCGCCGCCGGGCCCGGGTCACTCGTTAGACGGGGGTCCGCCCCGGCTGTAAGACGGAGTTGTGTGGCGGCGCTCATTGGCTCCGGTCCTCGCCAGATTACGGTAACGAGGGTGCGCCGGCGGCGGAGGCGGCGGAGGCGGCAGGGTCCTCACGGCGCCGGGCTGGGGGCGGCCGCTGCGGGGGGCGGCTAAGCGGAGCCGGGCCACCGCTGTCAGCTTTCCCACGTGCCTGTCCTTCGCTGACCCTGAGAGCGGGTCTCTAGGGACACACCATCCACATACAACCCTAGGGCACTGCCACAAATTCTACTCTACCACTGTCGGGCAACAAGCAGGAAGAATGTAAGGGCTAGTGTACCACCGCGCGGGGTTAGTCGAGCGGTCTCAGGCGCTGCAGTCATGGAGCGTGCGGCTGGTCCCGGCGGAGGTTCGAGTCGTCCCTCGGGTATGGGTGTGTGCGGTTGTCCTTAGGATAATTTAGGTTAAGTAGTGTGTAAGCTTAGGGACTGATGACCTTAGCAGTTAAGTCCCATAAGATTTCACACACATTTGAACATTTTTGCTAGTGTACCTGGCTGATTTAGGATGCGAAACCAAGTTTCGAAACCGCACAACCGGCCACTGTGCATGTGCGACGTGCGGTTGCGTAAATCTGTGTCAAAACTGATCGGGTTCAACTTGCTCCCTCACTGCCCACCGGAAACTAGGACTGAGGTTGGGTGTACTGCTCGCCAACGAAACTAAATATGAAATCTGGGAAGGAGCAAATAGGACTTCTGCATTACACATAAGTATTTGCTGGATTTCAGTGACGCTTGAGCTCAAAAAGGAGCAACGTTACGTATGTCAGCCTGAAACTGCTGGCAGAGATAAGCGACCATTATTATTAATGTACATTATGTGATCAAAAGTATCCGGACATCTGGCTGAAAATGACTTACAAGTTCGTGGCGCCCTCCATCGGTAATGCTGGAATTCAATATGGTGTTGGCCCATCCTTAGCCTTGATGACAGCTTTCACTCTCGCAGGCAAGAGCTGGATGGCTTCTTGGCGAATGGCAGGCTATTCTTCACGGAGTCGTGCATTGAGGATAGGTATCGATGTCGGTCGGTGAGGCCTGGCACGGAGTCGACGTTCCAAAACATCCCAAAGGTGTTCTATAGGATTCAGGTCAGGACACGGTGTAGGCCAGTCCATTACAGGGATGTTGTTGTCGTGTAACCACTCCGCCACACGACGTTCATTATGAACAGGTGCTCGATTGTTTCGAAAGATGCAGTTGCTATCCCCGAATTGCTCTTCAACAGTGGGAGGCAAAAAGGTGCTTAAAACATAAACGTAGGCCGGTGCTGTGATAGTGCCACGCGAAACAATAAGGGGTGCAAGCCCCCTCCATAAAAAATACAACACCATAACACCAACGCCTCCGAATTTTACTGTTGACACTACATACGCTGGCAGATGACATTCACCGGCCATTTCCCATACCCACAAAAAAATGGCTCTGAGCGCTATGGGACTTAACATCTGAGGTCAGCAGTCCCCTAGAGCTTAGAACTACTTAAACGTAATTAACCTAAGGACATCGCACACATCCATGCGTGAGTCAGGATTCTAACCTGCGACCCGCTGTTCCAGACTGAAGCGCCCAGAACCGCTCGGACACAACGGCCTGCCCCTACCCACACCCTGCCATCTTATCACCACACTGTGTACCGTGATTCTTCACTCCACACAACGTTTTTCCACTGTTCAATCGTCCAATGTTTACGCTCCTGACACCAAGCGAGGCGTCGTTTGGCATTTACCGGCGTGATGTGTGGCCTATGAAGATGCGCTCGAGCATGAAATCCAAGTTTTCTCACCTTCCGCCTGACTGTCCTAGTACTTGCAGTGGATCCTAATGCAGTTTGGATGGTCTGGATAGATGTCTGCCTATTACTCGTTACGACCCTCTTCAACTGTCGGCGGTTTCTGTCACTCAACAGACGAGGTCGGCCTGTACGCTTTTGTGCTGTACGTGTCCCTTCACGTTTCCTCTTCACTATCACATCGGAAACAGTGGACCTAGGGATGTTTACGAGTGTGGAAATCTCGCTTACAGACGTATGACACAAGTGACACCCAATTACCTAACCATGTTCGAAGTCCGTGAGTTGCGCGGTGCGCCCCTTTCTGCTCTCTCACGATGTCTAATAACTACTAAGGTCGCTGATATTGAGTACCTGGAAGTTGGTGGCAGCAAAATGCGCCTAATATGAAAAACCTATGTTTTTGGGCTGTCCGAATACTTTTGTTCACATAGTGTATGTAAGGGATAGTTTACGTGACTGCTTTAGCATGTGAAACCAAGTTTCGAAACTGCAAAGAACCGGTTAGTGTGTATGTGCGTAATTCGGTGTCGAAACTAATCGGGTTCAGCTTGCTTCCACTTTGACCGACGGGAACTGGGAGTTAGTCGTGGTTTGAGGTTGGTTGTGCTGCGCGCCAACGAAATTAAATATGAAGTCTGGGACGGGACAAACAGGATATATGTGCTACACATAAGTATTAACTGGGTTTCAATGACGCTTGACTTCAAAATGAAGGAGCGACGTTTCATTTGTCAGGTTGAAACTGCCAGTAGAGGTAAGCGACCATTATTATAAATATAACTCACTGGATTTTAGAAAAGCTGAGTAGTCGCAAGCAAACAGGTACTAGTTGTTTGTTGTAAATGTTTGTTTGAGACTGCTCAGCTTTTTCTAAAATCCATTCAGCTACATTAAGGAGTGACATGTTACTGTAGTTGAGGCCATTCTAAGCGACCTGAACAAGTGCGAACCGACGAAAACTTTCATTACAGACTCACACACAAAACAACAGAACTAGAGTATACATAGGTGTCGCTGTGTCTACAGTCGTATCAGACATCATTTTCGTGATACTGCTTTCAGGAAACGAGTCCCGTGACCTATTGTTGACGTAAACTAGCATTAACTTTGGACATATGACAATTAATGTACAGGAAAGTTGGTTCTGTGTTGATTCTGGCTCACAGGCGTCAGCAAACTGTAAGTAGGTCTCCAAATACTTGAGCTTACGTAAGGGAAGGCAATGGCAAACCACCTCTACTAGGACCTCGCCTAGTAAAGCGGTGCGGGTCTCCTGCATCGTTCCCCTACGCTCTGTAATGAAGCATAGGACTTCATTTTATTTCATTTCAAGGGAATTCTATGAATGCGTGGTGCCTGAGTCTGAGAAACAGACTCAACGCGGGTTCCACTGCTGTGATACATAGTATGTAAATTGATGGTGGAAGTTGGAGAAAGGAAGAAAAAGGGAAGGAACTAAGATATCAACAGCAGCAGGACTTTATGCGAAATCAGTGGAGTGAAAATGTCTACCAGACCGGGACTCGAACCTGGGATCTCCTGCGTACTAGGCAACAGTGTCAACTCCTGCGCCACCCAAACACAGTGTTTATCGCAAATTTAGATTAGATTAGAGTTTTTCGTTCAATAGAGCCGTGCTGAGGAGATCCTCGTGGATGTGGAACATCTCAGTTTTTTTTTTTAAGGTGAAATAACAATACTAATAGTATGACTATACACAATACATCATTTGAAACTTCCTGGCAGATTAAAACTGTGTGCACGACCGAGACTCGAACTCGGGATCTTTGCCTTTCGCGGGCAAGTGCTCTAAGGCAAAGGTCCCGAGTTCGAGTCTCGGTCGGGCACACAGTTTTAATCTGCCAGGAAGTTTCATATCAGCGCACACTCCGCTGCAGAGTGAAAATCTCATTCTGAATACATCATTTGTTTCTATTAAAAAATTCGTCAATGGAAAAAATGGTTCAAATGGCTCTGAGCACTATGCGACTTAACTTCTGAGGTCATCAGTCGCCTAGAACTTAGAACTAATTAAACCTAACTAACCTAAGGACATCACACACATCCATGCCCGAGGCAGGATTCGAACCTGCGACCGTAGCGGTCACGCGGTTCCAGACTGAAGCGCCTTTAACCGCACGGCCACATCGGCCGGCTCGTCAATGGAGTCGAAGGAGTTGGCCACTAGTAAGTCTTTCAGGCTCCTTTTAAACTGATCTTTATTTGTAACTAAATCTTTTATGTTTGCTGGTAAATTATTGAAGATGAGTGTTCCTGAGTAGTGGACCCCTTTTTGAACTAAAGTAAGTGCTTTTAAGTCCTTGTGTAGATCGTTTTTGTTCCTGGTATTGTATGTATGAACTGAGCTGTTTGTTGGAAAAAGAGGTATATTATTTAGGACAAATTTCATTAAGGAGTAAATATACTGAGAGGAAGTAGTTAGTATACCTAGTTCTTTGAAGAGGTTTATACAGGACGTCCGTGAATTTACTCCACAAATAATACCTATTACACGCTTTTGGACTATGAAAACTTTTGTATGACTTGAAGAGTTACCCCAAAATATTATACCATATGACACATTGGAAGAAAAGTAGGCAAAGTAAGCAAGCTTTTTCATTTTTATGTCGCCGATGTCTGCTAACACTCGAATTGCAAATACAGATTTGTTAAGGCGTTTCTGCATTTCTGTGGTGTGCTCCTCCCAACTGAATTTCTTATCAAGTTGTAATCCCAGGAATTTAAGACTGTCAACCTCTTCTATCTGCTCTTCTTCACACTTTATGCATATGCTGGGTGGGAACCTCTTACAGGTTCTGAATTGCATATATTGATTTTTTTCGACGTTTAATTTCAGTGAGTTGGCTTTAAACCATTTGTTAACATCCATGAAAATATCATTAGCAGATCTTTCTAGAACTACACTCGACATACTATTTATTGCAATACTTGTGTTATCTGCAAACAAAACAAACTCTCCTTCTGGAAGGGTAACTGATGAGAGAACATTAATGTACACAAGAAAAATCAATGGCCCTAAGATGGATCCTTCTGGGACACCACATGTAATTTCTTCCCATTCTGATGATGACTGATGACTTAATTCACTAGTCCCTTGCACTGACACCCCTTTGTTTCCTGTTAGAGAGGTATGACTTGAACCATTTTGCAGCACTGCCCGTGACACCGTAGAATTCTAATTTATTTAAAAGGATGTTGCGGTTCACACAATCGAATGCCTTTGACAAATCACAGAAAATACCTGCTGCTTGTAACTTGTTATTTAATGAGTTAAGTACATTTTCACTCTAGGTGTAAATAGCCTTCTCGATATCAGAACTCTTCAGAAATCCAAACTGTGTTCTTGATAATGTGTTATTTGTGGTCAGATGGTTGAGAAGCTGCCTGTGCATTACTTTTTCTAAAATTTTTGAGAATATGCGTGGACTATTTCGGTACGTTCCCTGGTTGAACGCCGAAGTTCTTAACGCAGCTGCCTAGAAAGCAGGGTATCCCAGGTTCAGTCCCAGTCCGGCACACATTTTCACACGTCGCCGCATAAAGTCCCGATGCAACTGTTCTCCGAAAGAACAGACGCCAAGTTTTTATGTAACTGACTCGCAACGATGGACAGTGAATCTACAACCTTCGATGCGGATTGCACATATACGTTCGATCTCCAGCGGGAATCTAAAATTAGTGAGCGTAGAGAACGTGGACGTCGACTGCGGATAGTTGGCGCTTGGTGGGACTGTTGGTCAGCCGGAGAGCGTGCCGTTATAGTCCGTGCATTTGCGATGAACACTGTGTCCGGTGCATTTGTTACCGCAACTGCTTAGTAAGGAGAAGATCCCGCTTTTGAGTCCCCTGCAAGGGGCCGAGACATTTAGAATGCTGTACAATGGCCTTCTTACGCCGCCGATCCCGGTACAACGATCGGTGAGGCAAGGATGCCCTATTTCTGCGACTCTGTATTCTCTCGCCGGGGAACTGCTAGTTTGTGGTCTCCGCCAACGCCTCAACTGGATCAATTTTGGCGGCCACACCTTTTGCTGAATGGCTCACGCAGACGACGTTGTCCTCCTGCTACTCAACGGCAACGATGTTCAAGCAGCACTGCAGTGGACAGAATCCTACAGCTATGCTTCAGGCAGCGTCATTAACATTCGCAAATCTCGCGCGCTGCCCGTAGGACGTGAGCTGCCCGATAAAATCGTCGCTCCACGACGGGTCTACGACGTTATAAGATGTCTGGACGTTGATTTTACGGCCATTGCAGCGATCTGTGGCTGTTAATTGTAGGCACTTACTGCGCCGGTCCGGGCGGAGCTCCTTGACCACCGTCTCCAAACCCTGGACACGATGCAGCCAATCTGGTTTGCTAACGTTCATGTCACGTCGCGAGTCCCGCACATGGCCCAGGCATTCCCATCCCGCCGTTAATGGCCAGACGCATTTTGCACGTGTTGGGTTCCTTTGTGGGTCAAGGCACGTTGCTTAAAATCGGCTATAAGTACCTCACCCTACCGAAGGGCAAAAGAGGTCTCAATCTTTGCCATATCCAACATCTAGCAACAGTTCTGTTTGCAAGCGCGCAATTCAAGATGAGGCGACGTACTCCGACTTGGCTCATCAACCTGTTGGTGAGGGCCTTACCTGGAGCTCACATTTTGCCCTACATCTAGACCTACATGGTTACTCTGCAATTCACACTTAAGTGCCTGGCAGAGGGTTCATCGAACCATTTCCATACTACTTCTCTACAATTCCACTCTCGAATGGCGCTTGAGAAAAAGGATGACCTAAATCTTTCCGTTCGAGCTCTGATTTCTCTTATTAAATTGTGATGATCAATTCTCCCCACGTAGGTGGGTGTCAACAAAATATTTCCGCATTCGGAAGAGAAAGTAGGTGATTGAAATTTCGTAAATAGATCTCGCCGCAAAGGAAACCGCCTTTGTTTCAGTGACTGACACCCAAACTCGCGTATCCTATCAGTGACACTCTCACCCCTACTGCGCGATAACACTAAACGAGCTGCCCTTCTTTGCACTTTTTCCATGTCCTCCGTCAATCGTACCTGGTAAGGATCCCATATCGCGCAGCAATATTCCAGCAGCGGACGGACAAGTGTAATGTAGGCTGTCTCTTTAGTGGGCTTCTCGCATCTTCTAAGTGTTCTACCAACAAAGCGTAGTCTTTGTTTTGCCTTCCCCACAGTATTATCTATGTGGTCTTTCCAATTTAAATTGCTCGTAATTGTAATTCCTATGTATTTAGTCGAATTGGCAGCCCTTAGATTTGTGCGATTTATTGTATACTCAAAATTTATCGGATTTCTTTTAGTACCCATGTGGATGACCTTGCACTTTCCTTTGTTTAGTGCCAATTGCCACTTTTCGCACCATACAGAAATTCTCTCTAGATCATTTTGTAATTGGAATTGATCGTCTGATGATTATACTAGACGGTAAATTACAGCGTCATCTGCAAACAATCTAAGGGGGCTGCTCAGATTAGCACCTAGATCATTTATGTAAATCAGGAACAGCAGAGGTCACTTCTGTTCTACTCGATGATTCACCGTCTATCACTAGGAACTGTGACCTCTCTCAGAGGAAATCACAAATCCAGTCACACAACTGAAACGAAACTCCATATGCAAGCAATTTGATTAATAGTCGCTTTTGAGGAACGGTATCAAAAGCCTTCTGCAAATCTAGGAATATGGAATCGATCTGAGATCCCTTGTCGACAGCACTCATTACTTCATGGGAATAAAGAGCTAGCTGTGTTCCACAAGAACGATATTGGTTATGTATCAATAAGTCATTTTCGTCAAGGCAATTCATAATGTTCGAGTACACTATATGCTCCAAAATCCTTTTGCAAATTGAGGTCAGTGATATGAGTCTGTAGCAGTTAAGCCGGCCGCGGTGGTCTCGCGGTTCTAGGCGCGCAGTCCGGAACCGTGCGACTGCTACGGTCGCAGGTTCGAATGCTGCCTCGGGCATGGATGTGTGTGATGTCCTTAGTTAGGCTTAAGTAGTTCTACGTTCTAGGGGACTGATGACCACAGCAGTTGAGTCCCATAGTGCTCAGAGCCATTTGAACCATTTGTAGCAGTTAAGTCCCATAAGATTTCACACACAAACATTTTGATAAGAGTCTGTAATTAAATGGGTTACTCCTATTTCCTTTCTTGAATATTGGTGTGACCTGTGCTACTTTCCAGTCTATAGGAACAGACCTTTCGTCAAGTGAGCGGTTGTATATAACTACTGAGAAAAGCGCTATTGTGTCTGCATATTGTGAAAGGAACCTGTTAGGTATACCATCTGGATCGGAAGAGTTGCCTTTCTTAAGTGATTTCCGTTGTTTCGCAACACCTAAGATGTATACTTTTATGTCACTCACGCAAACAGCTGTTCTGGTTTCGAATTGTGCAATATTTACTTCGTCTTCTTTCGTGAAGGAATTACGGAAAATTGTATGTAGTACCTCCGCTTTAGTGGCACCATCATCGAACATCCCAGCGCCCCTGTCCTACTTGAGCTATTACTTTCTTGAATACATCTACATCTGCACCGCACTTATCGCTCCATGTCTACCGGCGGCGAATACAGTGTCTGCCTCGCTGCAACCGCGGCTTCCGCCAAAAATTACTGAAGGAAAAGAAACCCTCAACCGGCGTAATGCCGCGTGAAGGGCAGTGCACTCCTCTAGTCTTGCGTCCGATATCCAGTCCAACTGGTACGTCACGATTAATTGGAAACAGGTATAACAGTCGCTTCTCCACCGTGTAGTTCTGGCGGCATCGCCACTGTGTACCACGTGTGGCGTGCAAGACGACGATGACAGCAATACTTTAACGACCGACATTGTGCAGTTGCCAAGAACCATAAGTACCAACAATATTTCTCGAACATTCTCCTGATTGCTTTCCGCGACCCTTCTCGCAGCTGGACCATGCATTTTACAGATTCGACCCCTCGACGATCATTCATTAGCATTTGGGAGAAGATGTGCATCGATGATCTGCTGATGCGTCGCCGCCATGCGGGTTTTCTCCCGCTGGTGTCGATCGCCATTCATTGCCACTACGTGCTGGTGCGTTGAAGATGGATTTTTTTAAAAAAAAGACCTTCCTTGTAACCTCCTCCCCTGTTAGTGGTAGACGTTATTCTGTTCTTTACTGACAAGGGAAACGCCTGTAGTGTTGAGTGGCGAAGGGTTTTTCTTTATTTTTTGTTGTGTGGGACTTTTTCTTCGGTTTAGGGCACAAGTGGCGGTGGCATTACCTTATCCTTTTTTACTTAATCTTAGGTATGTTCAGGATTGCGAGGAACTTAGTAAAAGAAGTCCGGGTCCGGCACTTATTTTCACTCGTCGCCGCTGATCAAACATGAAGTCCCGTAACAGCTGATACTCCCATCAATAGTTCCTTCCCCTTCCTTTCCTTTCTCCTCACTTCCACCTTAACTTACATAAGACACAGAGGAAGGTCGGGTGGTATGGCACACGTAAACTTTCACACAATCATAGATTTTTGGATGGTTTATTGCAACATCCTTCACACTAAACAATAATTTGATAAGTTATTTAATAGAATTACCAATCTCCATGTCATACGTTAGTTCCCCATACGTTAGTTAATTTTTAAAAATTATTGCCACTCAGTGCAATTTGGTTGGTTATGTGTTTGGAGTATTGTATCGGAAATCAAATTTCAAAGTGCACAAACAAAACCAAGTTTTAATTGTATTTAAATGATTACAAACGTGAACTTGTCCATTAGCTCACCAAGTTGATCAAAGAATCTTTCAGCTTTTTCCTTGATGAAACTTGCTGCTCGCTGAAAACTCGTGAATTCAGCTCTTCTCAATTAAGTCTTCCCGTCTTTTCAAGAAACCATGGTAAAAGTCACTGTAAGCTTTCATTTTCGTCTTATTGAACAGATCATTTTTCAGTTGCTCTCCATGCTTGTACATTAGATTTGAAAACTCATCGTTAATGAAAAGAGATAAGCTGGTGATCAAAACTTTGAACATGATCGTAAAATACTGTTTCCTGTTTATCACTGATTGTTTTCGGAAAAAACATTACTTTCTGAACATGTTTCGTGACTACCTCTGTAATTTCCCGTAAAACCTTAAATCTAACACCTGATGTATTTCTAGAAACTGAAAATTTCTCATTGGCTTCCTTGATTGACAGTTGAAATTGAAATAAGAACACCGTGAATTCATTGTCCCAGGAAGGGGAAACTTTATTGACACATTCCTGGGGTCAGATATATCACATGATCACACTGACAGAACCACAGGCACATAGACACATGCAACAGAGCATGCACAATGTCGGCACTAGTACAGTGTATATCCACCTTTCGCAGCAATGCAGGCTGCTATTCTCCCATGGAGACGATCGTAGAGATGCTGGATGTAGTCCTGTGGAACGGCTTGCCATGCCATTTCCACCTGGCGCCTCAGTTGGACCAGCGTTCGTGCTGGACGTGCAGACCGCGTGAGACGACGCTTCATCCAGTCCCAAACATGCTCAATGGGGGACAGATCCGGAGATCTTGCTGGCCAAGGTAGTTGACTTACACCTTCTAGAGCACGTAGGGTGGCACGGGATACATGCGGACGTGCATTGTCCTGTTGGAACAGCAAGTTCCCTTGCCGGTCTAGGAATGGTAGAACGATGGGTTCGATGACGGTTTGGATGTACCGTGCACTATTCAGTGTCCCCTCGACGATCACCAGTGGTGTACGGCCAGTGTAGGAGATCGCTCCCCACACCATGATGCCGGGTGTTGGCCCTGTGTGCCTCGGTAATATGCAGTCCTGATTGTGGCGCTCACCTGCACGGCGCCAAACACGCATACGACCATCATTGGCACCAAGGCAGAAGCGACTCTCATCGCTGAAGACGACACGTCTCCATTCGTCCCTCCATTCACGCCTGTCGCGACACCACTGGAGGCGGGCTGCACGATGTTGGGGCGTGAGCGAAAGACGGCCTAACGGTGTGCGAACCCGTAGCCCAGCTTCATGGAGATGGTTGCGAATGGTCCTCGCCGATACCCCAGGAGCAACAGTGTCCCTAATTTGCTGGGAACTGGTGGTGCGGTCCCCTACGGCACTGCGTAGGATCCTACGGTCTTGGCGTGCATCCGTGCGTCGCTGCGGTCCGGTCCCAGGTCGACGGGCACGTGCACCTTCCGCCGACCACTGGCGACAACATCGATGTACTGTGGAGACCTCACGCCCCACGTGTTGAGCAATTCGGCGGTACGTCCACCCGGCCTCCCGCATGCCCACTATACGCCCTCGCTCAAAGTCCGTCAACTGCACATACGGTTCACGTCCACGCTGTCGCGGCATGCTACCAGTGTTAAAGACTGCGATGGAGCTCCGTATGCCACGGCAAACTGGCTGACACTGACGGCGGCGGTGCACAAATGCTGCGCAGCTAGCGCCATTCGACGGCCAACACCGCGGTTCCTGGTGTGTCCGCTGTGCCGTGCGTGTGATCATTGCTTGTACAGCCCTCTCGCAGTGTCCGGAGCAAGTATGGTGGGTCTGACACACCGGTGTCAATGTGTTCTTTTTTCCATTTCCAGGAGTGTATAAGCAGTCTCTTAGGTAGAGCTGTTGCATATTCTTTTCTGCGAATAAAACGTAGTCTTTGGTTTGCGTCAGCCACATTATCTGTATGATCTTCCAACTTAATTTGTTTGTGATTGTAATTCCTAAGTATTTAGTCGAATCGACAGTCTTTAAATTTGTGTGATTTATCGAGTTATCGAAATTTAGCGGATTTCTTTTTGTATTTATGTGCATGACTTCACATTAGTCCTTATTGAGAGATAAGTGCCACTTATCGCACCATTCAGATATCGTGTCTAAGTCATTTTTCCATTGATTTTGATTTTCTGATGACTTTGGTAGTCGGTAAATGACAGCATCTGCAAACAAAGAGTGTTGCTCAGATTACCTCCTAAAGTCTTTATGTAGATTAAGATCAACAGAGGTCGTATAAGATTTCGTTGGGAGTCGCCGAATACTACTTCTGTTATAAAAGGCTCTGAGCACTATGGGACTTAACATCTATAGTCATCAGTCCCCTAGAACTTAGAACTACTTAAACCTAGCTAACCTAAGGACATCACACAACACCCAGTCATACTTCTGTTATACTCGACGATCTTCCGTCGATTACTACGTACTGTGACCTTTGTGAGACTAAATCAGGGGTCAAGTCGCACAACTGAAGCAAAACTCCGTAGGCACGCAATTTGGTTAATACCCTCTTGTGTGGAACGGTGTCAAAAGTCCTCTGGAAATCTAAAAGTATCGATTCAACTTGACATCCCCTGTCGATAGCACTTATTACTTCGTACGAATAAAATGTAGTCGTATTTCACAACAATGAAATTTTCTAAATGCATGCTGACTGTGTGTCTATAGACCGTTACCTTCAGATAGTTTATAGCACTCGAACACAATATATATTCCAAAATCCTGTTGCAAATCGATGTCAGTGATATGGGTCTGTATTACAGTGGATTACTCCCATTCCCTTTGTTGAGTGTCAGTGTGACCTGCGCAACTTCCCAGTACGGATTGTGTATGATTGCTAAAAATGTGGCTTTTGTATCAGTATCGTCTGAAAGATATCTTATTGGTATGCTACAGGGTGTTTCAAAAATGACCGGTATATTTGAAACGGCAATAAAAACTAAACGAGCAGCGATAGAAATACACCGTTTGTTGCAATATGCTTGGGACAACAGTACATTTTCAGGCAGACACACTTTCGAAATTACAGTAGTTACAATTTTCAACAACAGATGGCGCTGCGGTCTGGGAAACTCTATAGTACGATATTTTCCATATATCCACCATGCGTAGCAATAACATGGCGTAGTCTCTGAATGAAATTACCCGAAACCTTTGACAACGTGTCTGGCGGAATGGCTTCACATGCAGATGAGATGTACTGCTTCAGCTGTTCAATTGTTTCTGGATTCTGGCGGTACACCTGGTCTTTCAAGTGTCCCCACAGAAAGAAGTCACAGGGGTTCATGTCTGGCGAATAGGGAGGCCAATCCACGCCGCCTCCTGTATGTTTCGGATAGCCCAAAGCAATCACACGATCATCGAAATATTCATTCAGGAAATTAAAGACGTCGGCCGTGCGATGTGGCCGGGCACCATCTTGCATAAACCACGAGGTGTTCGCAGTGTCACCTAAGGCAGTTTGTACCGCCACAAATTCACGAAGAATGTCCAGATAGCGTGATTCAGTAATCGTTTCGGATCTGAAAAATTGGCCAATGATTCCTTTGGAAGAAATGGCGGCCCAGACCAGTACTTTTTGAGGATGCAGGGACGATGGGACTGCAACATGGGGTTTTTCGGTTCCCCATATGCGCCAGTTCTGTTTATTGACGAAGCCGTCCAGGTAAAAATAAGCTTCGTCAGTAAACCAAATGCTGCCCACATGCATATCGCCGTCATCAATCCTGTGCACTATATCGTTAGCGAATGTCTCTCGTGCAGCAATGGTAGCGGCGCTGAGGGGTTGCCGCGCTTGAATTTTGTATGGATAGAGGTGTAAACTCTGGCGCATGAGACGATACGTGGACGTTGGCGTCATTTGGACCGCAGCTGCAACACGGCGAACGGAAACCCGAGGCCGCTGTTGGATCACTTGCTGCACCAGCTGCGCGTTGCCCTCTGTGGTTGCCGTACGCGGTCGCCCTACCTTTCCAGCACGTTCATCCGTCACGTTCCCAGTCCGTCGAAATTTTTCAAACAGATCCTTTATTGTATCGATTTTCGGTCCCTTGGTCACATTAAACCTCCGTTGAAAACTTCGTCTTGTTGCAACAACACTGTGTTCTAGGCGGTGGAATTCCAACACCAGAAAAATCCTCTGTTCTAAGGAATAAACCATGTTGTCTACAGCACACTTGCACGTTGTGAACAGCACACGCTTACAGCAGAAAGACGACGTACAGAATGGCGCACCCACAGACTGCGTTGTCTTCTATATCTTTCACATCACTTGCAGCGCCATCTGTTGTTAAAAATTGTAACTACTGTAATTTCGAAAGTTTGTCCGCCTGAAAATGTACTGTTGTCCCAAGCATATTGCAACAAACGGTGTATTTCTATCGCTGCTCGTTTAGTTTTTATTGCCGTTTCAAATATACCGGTCATTTTTGAAACACCCTGTATCTGTGCTAGAAGTTTTGCCTTTATTAAGTGCTTTAAGCTGCTTTGCTCCATCGATGATATCCACTTCTACAAGGGTCCTTCAATAAGTAATGTAACACTGAGCTGTGCTGTGGCCCACGTTGGTGCTGTTTGTAGGTGTCCGTCCTCTGTTGGAGCCAGACGGTATCGTTTAGTTGGCTTGGTTACAGTTGTTTGTCTTCTTCTCGTGCTGACTGGCGCCACTCGGTTCCGCAAGCGTTGCCTGTCCGCCAGTGGCAGCAACGGCGGTTATCGATATGTAATAACTGTTGCCCTATCTTTGGGGCGACGTGGTTTTTTGCCGTGTCGTGTGAGTGTGGGAGTTCGGCTGGGGACTCAGGAGAAGCCAGGTCAGCGTAGTGCGAGAAACACGCCGGGACCGCCGGATGGATTGGCTGTGGTCACGAGGATGCACGACCTCGTCGTAAACCGGGTCCAGCAAACTTTAAGATGGGTGCATTTCAATTGAACTAGAGAAACCTCCACCATTGTGAGATCTCGCGATTCTCCAGTGACTTGGGTTAGTGTTGCTGCTCGTCGTGTCGCTGAGGCGAAGAGCAGCGATTGCAGTGCTTGGGGATGGCGGATCTGATTAGCTTTCCCCGGCTTCTTATTACTATTTACTGCGTTCAACTTGTTACAATTTGTTAAGTTCAACTAGCGGTATTTTTCCTTTCCTGGTGGCCGCTAACGCCGCAGTTACCTGCCCTGGGGGTCAGTGTATGTAACGCTTGCGTACATTTCCTCGTCTTGCCGATGGTGTCCGGTAAGGCGTGTAGTTTTCACGGTTTTCTTGATTGTAGGCTGGTTGGTAATGATAATGAGCGTATGGCATTGGTGGCCAGGAGAACCCTCGCGGGGCGGTTCGGCCGCTGCTCCACAAGTTCTTTAACGCCTTTTCGGCGACTTGCGGGTGAAGGAGGATGAAATGATGATGAAAGACACACAACATCCATTAATCTCGAGGCAGAGAAAATCCGTGACCCCTCCGGGAATCGAACCCGGGATCCCGTGAGCGGAAAGCGAGAACATTACCGCAAGACCACGAGCCGCGGACGGCTGGTTGGTGATTCTTCTACTTTGGTGATATTGATTTCTTTCTCGTTCTGGGCGCTCTAAACACAGTATTCTGGACGTAGTGCAGACAGCCGATTGCGGCTTTGGCGTATTGTTCCATCGTTGCATTTGGATTATCGGACGTCAGGTAGCTTCAGCAAGATTACCATTAGTCATTCGTTAGACTGCCACTAGTCTGAGTTACCATCTTGTGAAGTAAATGCAACACTTGGCTGCCTATCTAATCGCGAAAGTGTGTGTTGCCGGAACTTCTCAGAGGTTGATTCCTGGAGCACCATCTGGATCAGTTGCTTGTTTTTTTAATTAACTTTTGCTATGGTATTTACTATTTTACAGCAGGTTTCTAATTTTTTTTATATTATTGCCGTTCCTGGAGTCTAAGGCCTTCAGCCGTGATTGTGGTCATTTGCCTTAAAATTTTAGTTTAGTATTTGTATTTTAGCAAATACCCATAAAACCTTATTTACTGCCATTCCTGGCGTTTGATGCTTTTTGCTGTGTTTGTGGCGACTTCCCTTTAACATTTCAATGCCTGTAATTTGTAAGTTCCAGCGAGGTTTAAACAATTCTTAATTTAATGCCGTTCCTGGCGTGAAAGGCCTTCTGCCCAGACCACAGTGGCTTATCTGTTGCATCTTTATTTAATGGTGATTTGCTAAATTGTAAGTCACTGAGAACACTATTATTTACACTGTTGTTTATTCCTTCGTTAATAACGTGTGGTATTTTTATTTATTGTTGAGTCTGGAATTACTGGTTTAAAATAAATTATGTGTAATTGTAAAAGGCAACCAATAGTAACTGATTACGGCGCCGTCCACAGTCGTAACCGAATCCTGCCTTCCCTTGACCACAACCACATTTCAAACACTTTTTTCTGAAAAGAGATTGTTTTCATTCAGGATCCCAATGCAGCGCATTATTCGTTACTTTTTTGGCTACGAAATCCTGTTTTTCAAAATAATCTCCGTTCAGTGCGACGGCTTTACGCCACGTTACTGGGAGGTCCTGTAAGTTCGCATAGTTCCACCCTACTGATCGATGCTGGTGCCAACATCTTGCTGCATTTATATTCGCCCTATAAATCACGTACTGCTTCCCGCGGAGTGCACCCTTCATTGGGCGAAACAGGTGGAATTCGGAAAGTGGAGATCCCGGCTGTAGCGTGAATGACGAAGAACAGTCCAGTGAAGTTTTGTGACCTTCCGAGTGCCCATACTTGGGTGAGGCCTTGCGTTGTCGAGAAGTAAGAGAACTTAGATTGCATTTTTGTGACAGCGACTACGCCGAAGTACTTTCTTCAGTTTCCTGAGGATAGAAAAACACAAATTCAGAGTTGATGGTTGCACCGTGAGGGAGGACATCAAACAGAATAATCGATGCAGATTGCCAAAACACCATCGACATTACTTTACCATCTGAGAATCGGACTTTGAACTTTTCCTTCGAAGGAGAGGTCGCGTGATGGCACTCCATGGATTGCCGTTTTGTTTCTGGTTCGAAATGATGAACCCTGCTTCATTTGCTATGACGATGGTCGTTAAAAAACATCACGGTCAGGCTCTTAAAGTACAAGCAATTCCACACTGATGCCCCTTCGTTGTTTTTTCTGGTATTGTGTAAGGAAGTGAGGAATCCAACGGGCACACACCTTTTGGTACTCAACTGATGGACGAGTTTCTCACCACTACCAGCACAGGTGTCCAGCTATGAAGCGAGGTGTTTGATTTTGATCCGTCGACCACCTCGAATGAAAGTGTCCGCATCATCCAACACTGCAGGATTCACAGCTATCTGTGGCCGGCCAGCGCGCGAGAGATCGGAAAGGTCTGCGGGACCTTGTTGTGATGATGACATTTGCCTCGGCCAAAGACTCACCGTGCTTTGTCCAGTGCCAAGTCTCTGTAGACATTCTGTAATTGCTTATAAGCATCTGCCATGCTGTCGTTTCTGGCCTAAAGAAACTCAAGGATACCTCCCTACTTGTAACGCACTTCTGTGTCAGACGACATTTTGAGGGCTACGTGTAGCGCCTCCGCCTATCGGAACTTCATTAAATTATAGGGGTTGAAGCGGGAATATTCGACGATGTCCCACAGCAAATGCCATACTTTTGCAACTGTATTCGGCTGAGAAAAGAAACTGTGTTGCATTAATTATTGAACGTCCCTCGTAAGTTACTCATGTTGGAAGATGTCCTCGATTCGAGTTCTGCAAAATTTATTTAGTCATCTTTGGTGAAGGAACTTAAGAAAAATGTGTTTAGTAACTTGGTTTTGGTGGCGCTGACGTAGGTTATATTACCATTGGCATCGCGCAGTCAAGGTACAGGTTGTGTCTTACCGCTGGTGTACTTTACATGTGACCAGACACTCTCCTATATTTTTGTTGCCTTCTCTCGTGAGAGAAAAAAAAATCTTTCACCATTCGAGCTGCCCTCCTCCGTATCCGTTTAGTGTCCCGTGCTATTCCTCATTGATATAAGTCCCACACTTGGGTGACATAATAAGATACGGCTACAAGTGATTAGCAAGCTGTCCCGTTTGTTACCCTACTGCGTTTTCGTAGTGAAGCCTGCCGTACAAATTGTTGTACCTAGGTGCCTTTATTAGTTAACTTTCTCAAACTGTGAATCCTTGATACTGAAGTCACACTACCTCTCCTCACATCATCTTCCACAGTGTATAATTTCACATTTCGTACACCGTTTTAGCTACTTGAAAATCTTATCGACATGTAACTGAATATTTCTGCAGCTTTTTTCAGGCACTTTTTTCTTACTGATACAATAAAAACAGAATAAAGGAAAAATAATCGCACGATGAAGGAACTATCCGAATGAGACGGAAGTCGGTACAGGCATACAAATAATTATTATTTCAGAACAGTTGGATGATTTATTCCAGTAAAAGAGCTTCACAATTGTTCCACATCAGGCCCTTATGCAAGCAGTTATTTGGTTTGGTATTGATTGTTAACGTAGTTGGGTGTCATCTTGAGGCCACATCGTGCGAAATTCTGTCAACTTCGCATGTTAAACTGTCAAAATCGCGAGCTGGATGAGGGGCTCTTTGCATAATGTCCCAAACGTTCTCAATTGGGAAGGGATCCAGTAAACCTACTGGCCAAGGAAGGGTTTGTCAAGCACGAAGACAATCAGTAAATACTTCCGCCATTTGCAGAAGGTTATTATCTTGCTGAAATGCAAGGCCAGGAAGGCTTGTCATGAAAGCCAACAAAAGGAGGTGTAGAACATCGTCGTCGTACCGCTGTGCGATGAAAACCAAAGGGTTTCTGCTATGAAATGAAAGGGCACTCCTGGTGGTGGGACCGCATGGCAGGCAACAGTCAGGTTGGCAAAACATGGGAACGACGGGGTTCGGTGTGGACGGTACCATATGCAGGTACCGTTGGTTGCTCAGTTATGTTTTGTAACTTCAAATTATTTATCGGCTGAAGGCCCAAATAGTAATAACTGAAAATTAAAATATTAAAAAAATCATCAAAATCTGATCAAACCAAGAGAGAAGTGGGCGTCAGACACTGCTCCAAGGATAGGCCTCGGAGAGTCGCTCAACTTCGCAACCCATGAGACAGGCAGCCAAGAGTTGTATTCACTTGACCTGTTGGCAACTCAAACGAGTGGCAGTTTAAACGCAGTCCAACACTCTTACAGAATCTACCTAACGTCTGGTAACCAACACAACGATGAATAACCCAAGCAAGACTTAACCAGCGGACAGCACTGCATCTTCATAATCCGGTATATAGAACATCCAAAAGCAGAAGGAACCACTACATCCAAAGCAGTCCCACAGAAACAACATATCTGAACCACAATCAAGGAGGTTGTCTAACTGCATGCCTTAATGGACAGTAGCGGCAACGCGAGGAAAGGTACACTGCCGCGAAAATACGCTAACCTCCAGGGCAGGAAACTGGGGCGTTAGCGCCCACTAGGCCGAAAAATACCACTGGTTGAACTTCACTAATAAACACAAGGAATTCAATGATCAATAATAAGAAGCAGAGGATGGCTAACTAATTTTGCCAACTCCAAACACTCCACTCGTTGCTCTTCGTCTCAGCGACCTTGCAAGCAGCAGCGCCCGAAGAAGCGGCGTGATCTCAAAATAGAGGAGGTTTCACTACTGGGTTAATGTTCACTCAACTCAAAAGTCTTGGGTCCGGTGGACAACGAGGTTGTGGCCCTCGCAACTACAGCACCTTGATCCGGCACTGCCTGAGTGCCGCCAGCAGTCCCGGCACATGCTTGCGCTGCCAGACGTCACTGCTGCTCCGACCCAACCGAACTCACTGACGCTCTCTTACCGGAAAACACTTGACGTTCCTCCAAAGATAGTACCACCGTACTAGATATTGATAACCGCTGCTGCTGCCACTCGCAGACAGACAACGCTAGCAAATGTAGCGGCGCCAGTAAACACAAGAAGAAAACGAGACGCCACTAGCCCTATTACACGATGCCAACCTACCAATGGCACCAGCGCGAGCCACAACACAGCTCAGTTGGTATCCCACCGCTGTCCGGGGCGTCGCGAGACCGTGACTGCCTGGGGGGTCATTGCATTTCATAGCAGCAACCAATTGTTTGTCGTCCCTGACACCCTTACAGCACAGCGGCACTTCGGCGGTATTCTACACCTCCTTTTGTTGCCTTTCCTGGGCGTCTATTTCAGCAAGATAATGCTCTTCCACAAACGGCGAGAGTTTCTGCCGATTGTCTTCGTGCTTGCCAAATATTACCTTGGCGTACAACGTCACCGGATCTCTCTCCTGTTGACACCGCTTGTAGCATTATGGCCAGCGCCCTCCAACCAACCCAGGGTTTGTAAGATCTAAGATGCAAAGTGGACAGAATTAGGCGCGATGTCCCACAGAAGGACATCCAACAAGTCCATCAATACTGAGTCGACTAACTGCTTGCATAAGGGCCATATGTGAACCAATGCGTTATTCACTTGCTGTATTTGTGGAGTCCTTTGTCTTGAACAAATCAACCAATTTTTCTGAAATTGTAATCATTTGTTTGCCTGTAAATATGCGTCACATACACCGACTTCCATCCCATTCAGATAATTCCTTCGTGGTGAGTCTTCTTATTTATTTATTTACTTATTATTATTTTTTCTCAGATTGTAGCTACATTATGTGCTAAAAGTATGCTATGAATATTGTCCGCCAGGTCTCTAATGTACAGCATAAAAAATGGGATGCGAATAGACTTCTTTGGGACAAACCTGACGACGACCATCCACCCAAGAAAGATAACACGCTGCTTTCATTAGGGTTACCAGTCTATCTAATGGAAATGAAGAACACATTGGTAAAAAATGTAGGACATTTATCAAAAATGTAGAACATTATTGCTCAATGAAAACCATTATGTAAATTTCAAATTTAAATGCTATTTATAATACCCACTGGCATATAAATTAATACTTTTTTAATTCTGACACATACAATGTTAAATATGATAATCAACAGCAGTCAGTTATATTTCTCTGAAGAACTAATCCTGTGCAAAAACATTTAGCTTGTTTGAAATGCAATCAAAAAATTCCAAACAACTGAAGTTTTTAAAATTATGCTTTACAAAAACAATACCTGTGACCGAATCAACAGATACTCTGTTCCTTTCATCTGTCCACTGCGCTCTTATTAGTGAAAATACTCTTTCAACGTTAGCATAATGTGCAGGAATATTAAAAAAAATACGGTTCAGAATGGCAGTACTCATGCTTCCTACCACTAAAATATCTAACCCACTTATCATTACAGAACAATTTCTCAAGTTCAGAGTTATGATGCTGCAAAAACTGGTTAACATTACATATCTCATCACAACACTTGACATCATCTATTACAATGCCTTTATCACTAAAGAACTGTACACACCTTTGTACATCATCGATGCATATTTTATCATTTAAATTTAACCACCTAAAACAACTGAGTTCTGAAAAGGACACATGCCATTTATCTAAATAGCCGAGACATTCGCCATACAACTGAACAGCCTCCTGCTCAAAATTGTTAGCTTCTTTATCAAGGCCCTCCTCCCTAGCACTTATCAAGACCTTTTTCGCCTATAGTGAAATGAAATTACTCTCTACTCTATTCTTAAGAAGAGAATGTACATTATCTTAAATTGCAATCATTTGAACAATGCATGTTTGTTCATTTTCAAGTTGTTGTATCCCATGGTGGAACACAGACATCAATAAATGTAAGTGATATAAATAAACCTTACTCAAACTGTTTTCAAAGAAAATCTTAAGAACCATAGGAGCATTGGATACAGACAAAAAGTAAGATTTTAAAGCCTCATACACTTCAATTATTCTGTCAAGTGCAGGGAACAGAGATAACCACCTGGTTTTACTGTGACTAAGAAGCTCTTTGTAACCAATTTCTACAAACTCACAACAATGCTTGAGTTCTTACTGTATGCCGGTTTATAGTGTCCAACTGATGATATTGTTTCTGCACTTTGATGCCGTTTTAATTTCGATTACTTTTGTCTGCATACCGCCAGCCTTAAGGTCAAAATATTGTATTAAAGTAGGGAATACTTTCTGGGAACCATGATTGCTGCTGTCAATACTAACCTCAAAAAAAGAAATTTCTTCTAGACGTTCTATCGCCACGTCAACAGAATGTGGAGCAAGGACTTGGTTAATAATCACTTCGGTCTTTGTTCTTGCCCACTAAACTTTCTTCGCAATTTGAGAATCACTGTATAATTTTACGTTTAGTTTCAGCATGCAGTCCATGGATTTGTATGATACGTGGTGATTAACAACGTGAAATGCAATCGTTGCCTCTTTAGCGCTAACACGATATTCTGAATGTGTGGCTTGAGCAAAGAAACCTTTAATATTTGGAGTACCGACAGAATTTTGAGATGTTTTATGTTTCTTAGAAGACAGGTGTACTTCCAAATCTTGTGCACCCACAAGTGAAACGTTTCCGTCTTAATATAGTGATAATATACCAAAATTGGCAATTACAAATTAAAACTCTTTAAATAATCGACACAGCAATATGCCGAACAAAGTCAGACGAAAGATAAAAAAGAAACTATTTGATAACCTTATCTTTGTGTGCAACAGGAACATATGTTCCTCGTGGACAAATAAGGCATTGTGCTTCGTATTCGCTTCTTCCTGTCTTGAAACACTTCTACTTTAACGACAATGCGTCACTGAATTTGCATTTTCGTTTCGGCATTTCGGCTTGTAAAAATAAATTTTGACGGATACCCCACACAATCGTACTGTTGTTCGTTCAAGCTGCTGTGGTACCGAGTCAAATGCTTTCAGAAAGTAAAAAATACTGCATTCACTTGATTATCTTGATCCACGGGCTTGACGACATTACGCGAGAAAAGTGCAAGTATGATTTCGGACGGTTGTTAATTTCGAATTACATGCATCGATGAGGTTATTCTGTTCGAGAAATCTCGTTACCTTTACACTCTGAGTATTTTGTGAGGTTCTATAACAAAAGATCCTCAATGAAACTAGACAATAGTTTTGTCAATCACTCCTGTTAACTCTCCTGAAGTGTGAAATGCATACTTTTCCGATCACTGGGGCACAGTTTTTGTTGAAGAGGTGTGCAGTATACAATGCTTGAATGGGAACCTACCTCAGCTGGAGATTTTCTATACAATCGCGAGTGTTCCCATCGGTGAACGGAGCCTTGTTTAATTTTAGCAACTGTAGCTGTTTCTCAAATCCTTTGACTTTAATGTTTATACCACTCACCTTTGCATTTGTGCGAGAAATCAATGGTGCAGTCCATATGTATCTTCAGCGGTAAAGGAACATTGGAACATTTGATTGCTCTGTTTGTAATCATTCTTTTTCAAATAATAAGAATGAATACAATAATTACAACAATTAAGGTAGAAGATCCAATGCTTGGTAATACATTTCATGATATTGCATCTGGTATTCGGAGTATCGTCGTGGTATGCCTGTAAATGCTTTATAACTCTAGCTCAGAATTTCCACTTTCGCTTTTTTACCCTCAGTTTCATCCATGGTTGTCTGCACGCTAACTTTGGTCCCACTGAGAGTGCTTGCATATGATGAGAAGTTCTCGTCAATCGCTTCTGGCTATAGATCTACCCTCGCCGCCCTCCCCCCCCCCCCCCCCCCCCATTTTCCATGCGCCTAGCTACAGAACTCCCGTCCCCCCGCCGATACGCGACTGCAAGCTGCCGATCACGAAGTTCTTTTATTCGCTCTGTAGTATTAACGTGCTACATTAAACAGTCAAATGCCAACTGATATGAGATGTATCTGCGCTCACGTCATGCATAAGGCATCTATTATTATGCCATGGTCAAATTTGCTGTGGCCACACTTCTGGCGAATGACGAAGTGCGAACTATACGACAATCTTACTATAGCAATTAACGTTGCTAATTATTCCTTGCGTGCGGAACAAAAATGTATTTGAATTGTGAGGGTGTACCCCACTTTATCAAAGAGCGGTGCTGTTCTTGTTTCGACTCCTCTAGGGTTTTGCTACGGCAGGGCGTGGAGAGTTCAGTAAGTACTAAGACAGCAGACATTTACCTGTAGATAAACAAAAATTGATATCCACAGTTTCATTATTTAGAGGTGATAATAAAACTCTATGGCTAGCTGTTGGAACATGGCCCAAATTATTTTTTCCATCTCACAGTTCAAAAAGCAGTATAGAACAGACATAAAGTAATAAACGAATTATAAACTGAACCAAAGTAATATTGTCATAACTTTATTTGCTGGTCTCCATAGTCATAAAATTTGAGTTAATTTTGGACTAAATCGAGTTCCAGGCATTGTGTGCGGATCTTAAATCTGACCAGAACGATAATGGAATTCCACTACAATAATTTTAGTTATTTTTAATCATTTAGCAGTCAAGTACCAGCAATATTTTCCGGATTCCCTATACATAAATAAGCTTTTGAGTTTCTTCCTCGGCTGGAAGTATCATAGACGTTTGCATTGTGGAGAGTATCTGCAGAATGGATTCACGGGGCCTCAGTCGTAACACGCCGTATTGGGGAAACCAAAGGTTTCCAGATCTATGTTTACTAGGATTACTTTCTTGTTCCCTTGCCCACTACTCAGACCTTTTGTTTGTACCTACGCCCTGTATCCACATTTTGCCTTTTTTCTCAGGATTCACGAACGAAGTGTCCAACGACCCCTCTGACGTTTCGGCAGCACAAGTGGGTGGCGTCTTCATAGGTTCATCGTCCATTGCTGGTGGCATTGCTGGATAAACCCCGGACAGTACAATCCATTCGAGCTGGCGAAACGTCAGAAAAATCGCTTAACGACAAATGCAAAAAACCATTGCATCAAATAATTACCACGACAGATTGAACAGTTTTGTATATACACTTAAATATGGCGTTCATACCGTATCAAATGCAGGCGCATAAGTATGTTTCTGCTATCCACACAAATACAGTACTGTAATTGGAATAGTTAGCCATCTGAAGTTGAGAATCATAGCCCGAAACCGTAAATGGCGTAAAATAAAACTTTTTTAATATATTTGTGGCTGGCTGTGTTCATCGCCAACAATAATTAACAGTCGCAGAATTCAACAAGGGGTTTGTACGAACTACCCCTCACCGACTTGAGAGCCGTATTAGGAATTTGTCGTATGTGTACCGGAAGACGTAACTCTCAACCGTCTTCGGGAAACCGAGTTTGAAAATTATAGGCGTGTATCCTTTGTATGGTCGCCAATAATCCAGGAGTTGTAGCCGAACGAGTAACCTCCTAGTTTCTGGATCTCACCTCGCTCCAGGTAGCTTTATTTTGCATTCACAGGTATTTATAACGACAAATTTATTATAATTGCCCAAAGTATCAGTACTTAACTATCCATTTATTGTTTTCACAAGCTTTATCATGAGAAAGGGGAAAATATTTTTCGTAAGGAAATTTAAAATAAAAAATAAATGGCAACTTTCAATAAAATCGTTATAGCCCTTTCAGGTTCTGCATGCACAACTGCGTATTCGTAGTCTTTCCTGCATTATTTCTTTGCAATTAACGCTAGGAATTTCAGACAGCACTGCACAATCGTGCCTGGAGGGTTTTGACTTAGTTCAAAGATTCGTCACTGGATGGCACCAGTTATGATGGCTGTCAGGAAGTGCATGTTACACTGTGTGTATCCACTGTGGTAATATAAGTTTGGTTTGGATCGTTTTCATGGCGTAAATCTCCTTCAAATAGATTGTTTTACGTAAATATCTCATTATTAGTTTATTTGAAAACTAATGGAGACGTAAACTGAAACATTAGCATACACACAGTTGTGCATGTTGGGCGTAATATCATATTTTTAAGACAGTAGCGTGTTGACAAAGTGACAATGACCTCATTTGTTTGAACGGCTGTACCTATCATGTCTGACGACCTGTTGATTTTATATGATCCAGTAATGTTGTTTTCCCATTAATGTGGTTATATCACCCTGTCTAATATTTATTAGTAATCGAAAAAGAAAATTTAATTTGTGGTGCAATTTCAGCATCTCTGAGAGATGCTGTGATCGCTGCTTTCCCAATCCTGTCAGATACAGTTCATTTAAGCAGTGATGATAGTACTTCTGATTCTACTTGACTCCCAACGGCAAAGAGAAATGCTGGAAACTGCTGGAAAATTTTGCCTGGGCCGCCGTTCTCAGGTGAAGGCTTTGTAGAAGCATCCACTTCACAGTACAATGAAGATCACTTGCAACAACATTAAAATGGAAACCTGGAGGAAATGAAATAACAACAACAATATAAGCAACAGCAAGATGAACAAAACACACTTGTTCTGGTGACAGCTGCAGGATAAAATTGTTAAAAATCTAGTCGACGACACATCTGGGGAAAGAAGCCTTTGCTCAGCTGTCACTACCTTCTGAAGATCAGACAGAGCTGTATACCTTCCGTTCACTTACATTAAAGCAGAGATTTTATGTGTGCACAATTTTTTTTAGGAAAAGTTTCATTTCATTTGTTTCAGGTTGTTATCGGAGTTACAAGTCCAGCATCTTACTTCCTAAATTATTGTTCCAAGATGCTCCAGCCTGTACAGACATTTACTACGTGACTTAAACAGGACAACAACTGGTAACAAGTTTGCGGGAAATCAAGAAATTGTTCAGTGTGCACACCAACTGCCTGCGAGTACAATCAATCAGTGGAAGAAATTGATGTGTGTGATCAGCAGCATATCGTATACACATGAAAACGAAGAGGTGGATCATGGAAATGAATGTACATCTGATGGATGTGGCACATGTGAGTTCAGTGTACAAATGATAGTAAAGCTAATAAAGTTCTAACAAAAGACATATATTATCTTCTTGCATCCAAGACAACATAGGTGGGAGCCCATACAGGGATTGATGGAAATGGAAATGAGCGTTTGGCGTCATTGGCCGGGAGGCCCCTCGCGGGGCAGGTCCGGCCGCCATATCGCAGGTCTTATTACATTCGGCGCCACATTGGGCGACCTGCACGCCGGATGGGGATGAAATGATGATGAACACAACACAACACCCAGTCCCTGAGCGGAGAAAATCTCCGACCCAGCCGGGAATCGAACCCGGGCCCAGAGGACGGCAATCCGTCACGCTGACCACTCAGCTACTGGGGCGGACACAGGGATTGATGATTTGATGGAACAGAAAGAGAAGAACATTTAATGATAGCTGAAACCGAAAGATATATACCATAACGTTCACCATGTACTGATAAGAGGTTAGACAAATTTGATCAATTTTGCAAGTCATTGCTACAAAAACACGAGCCAAATAGTGTGCAAGAACAAAACGTGATAATTTTTATGTTGATCTGGAATTATCAAAAGACACCAACTGTTTTCGCTTATATGAAATACAGAAATTAGAATGAAAAAAGTTATAGATTGTGTACATCATAAAAAGTTGCAGTAAAAGCACAACAAGCACAAATGAGTGGTTGCCAAATTTCTAAATTCATTTTCATTTTCCTAATAAATTTAAATTGCAAAAGCTCGTATTTAAAAAAAAATGACACATAAAATGCAACTTGGGTCTGAAAGGGATAGAAATTTTATTTACATTATTGTATCTACGTTTGTGGCAAGTATAACTTACAACCTTGGAGCACTGCACGAATCAGGGTGATGGAAAATAATAATTATTGCTACATAGAGCACAAGTAATGATCATTGAAATTTTGCATGAGCACATTTTCCAGTGTGTCAATTGTGAAACAAACTTGGTTTACATTCATAAACGTTTCTCAGTCATCACACAATTTAGAGATGTGCCTCGCATATCGAAGCACATCGCCGAATGTCGCTCCAGACCACTGACGGTGTACGATTCATCGAATCTTTATTCTGTCTTGTATGGAACCTATCACACCAGTCTGTAAACGCAGTTTTGTAGTCGTTTTATAAAGTTCACCTGCCTTCTTCACCGGCTACGGAATTCGTTGCAAATACCTGACACTTATAAAACTAAGGCTGCGGATTCTCCGACTCTTCGACCATACGAAATATATAAGCACGCACAAAATTTTTAAACTAAATGGTTTTCGAAATCGATTGACAGTTGCGTCATTCTGTATACGTATACGGCAAAGATAACCACATCACAAAAAAATTATCAATGAAGAGTTACGAAACTTTGGGAATACACTTGTCTGGGTAAGGGATTCACATTGCTAGATAGCTTGATCATAGGTTAATGTGAGAGCGAAATAAGCTATTGCAAATGTGAAATGCTGGTAGATAAATAACCGCCGTAACCGGCAAAATGTTGAGTGCAAGCAAACAGACGTGCATGCATTGATTTTGTTGTACAGAAGACGGATTTCAGTTTGTGGGATGGAGTTTCAAGCCTGTTGCACTTGATCGGTTGGTACAGGTACGGCAAATTCTGTTTGTAGATGCGGCTGAAAATGTCGTCCGATAATGTGCCCTAATTGCTCTACCGGAGACAGATCTGATAATCCAGAAGACAAGGGCAACATCTCGACACTCTCTAGAGCATGCCGGGTTACAACAGTGGGACGCGGGTGAACGTTATCCTGTTGGAAAACATCCCTTGAATGCAGTTAATGAAAAACAGCACAGCTGCGCGGGATTAGCCGGGCGGTCTATGGCGCAATAGTCATGGAATGTGCTGCTGGTCCCGGCGGAGGTTCGAGTCCTCCCTCGGGCATGGGTGTGTGTGTTTTTTGTCCTTAGGATAATTCAGGTTAAGTAGTGTGTAAGCTTTGTGACTGATGACCTTAGCAATTACGTCTCATAAGTTTTCACACACACACACACACACACACACACACAAATAGCACAACAAGTCGAATCAAAAGACTGACGTACAAATTTACAGCCAAGGTGCGTGGGATAACCTCGAGAGTGCTCCTGCTGTCTTAGGAAATCACACCCCTCACCATAACTCCAGATCTAGGTCGAGTGTGTCCAGCGCGCAGACAAGTTGATTGCAGGCCCTCAATTGCCTTCCTCCTATCCAGCACATGGCCATCATTGGCACCGAGCCAAAACCAACATTCATCAGATAACACAGTATACCCTCAGCCTGCCCTCCAATGAGCTCTCGCTTGACAACACTGAAGTTGCAAATGGCGCTGGTTTAGGGTCGGTGGAATGCTACTACAGGGAGTCTGGTTCGGAGCTGTCGTTGAAGTAACTGATTTTAATGCTCCATTGTTTCACTGTGACAACCACTGCTTAATTGCTGCTGCAGAGGCAGTATGATGCTCCAGAGCCATACACCGAACACGATGCTGTTCCCGGTCGGTAGTGCTACGTAACTCTTTGGAGCCCGGTCTTCTTGCGACAGTACATTCTCATAACCATCACCGCCAGCAATCATATACAGTGGCTACATTCCTAAGTGTCAGGAAGTGGTTTCTGAAAGTATTTGTATGGAGTGTGGCCATGTATGGAAGTGAAACGTGGATGATAAATAGTTTGGACAGGAAGAGAAGTATTCGAAATGTAGTTCTACAGAGGAATGCTCAAGATTAGATGGGTAGATCACATAACTAATGAGGAGGTATTGAATAGAATTAGGGAGAAGAGAAATTTGTGGCACACCTTGACTAGATGAAGGGATCCGTTGGTAGGTCATATTTTGAGGCATCAAGGGATCACCAATTTAGTATTGGACGGCAGCGTGCAGGGAAAAAATCGTAGAGGGAGACCAAGAGATGAATACACTATGCAGATTCAGAAGGATGTTGGTTGCAGTAGGTACTGTGAGATGAAGAAGCTTGCACAGGATAGAGTAGCATGGAGAGCTGCATCAAACCAGTCTCTGGACTGAAGACCACAACAACAACAACAATCCTACCAAGTCTCT
The DNA here is from genome assembly GCF_021461385.2 of Schistocerca piceifrons. Classification (NCBI taxonomy): domain Eukaryota; kingdom Metazoa; phylum Arthropoda; class Insecta; order Orthoptera; family Acrididae; genus Schistocerca; species Schistocerca piceifrons. The sequence goes on along the minus strand of NC_060138.1, from coordinate 1,156,235,887 downwards.
TTGCAGTATCGCAGAAGGGACATCTAGCTTCTTTTAGCCCTATTACGCGACCCCGTTCAAGCTCCGTGAGGTGTTGATATTGGCATCTTTGTCGGCTCAATGGCATTCTTGATTAACATCGACTCACCACGTCCAATCTCGGAGGTAACTAACGCTTACGACCGTTACAGCGTGTATTTAAAACAGACCTGATTTGCATCCTCATAGCGGCGCTACTAACGTCACTCTCATGTGACTGGCGTGAAATTTGAGAAGACATCATCTATCAGATGTAAAAACAGGCCTGCCAAGTTTCGTTTATGTCGCAAAACTCCTTCTTGGAGATGGGATTTTTTTCCGCCAGTGTATACTGAAACTCTAAATGGTTCAAATAGCTCTGAGCACCATGGGACTTAGCATCTGAGGCCATCAGGCCCCTAGAACCTAGAACTACTTAAACCTAATGAACCTAAGGACAGCACACACATCCATGCCCGAGGCAGGATTGGAACCTGCGACCGTATCGGTCGCGCGGCTCCAGACTGAAGCGCCTTGAACCGCTCGGTCAGAAAGGGCGGCTTATTGAAACTCTAGTCGTGCCCTAAATACACTGTCAATGTGAACGAATCCGGTGAAGAGCGTTCGTACGATCTCTTTGTAAATATCATTTATATTCGAGTGAAGACCGTTATAAGGATGTACATAACTTAAATACCATGTTGCCGCATGAGAACAGCCCAGTAACAGGGTAATTCCGACTTGGGCGGGGTATTTCGTGCTAGCTGGGACCATCAATGGGTCCCTCCGTCGTCCTTTAACCATCCGGCGAAATACAAGCATACGAATAGCTCAGTATATGCGACAGCGGCTGTAGAACCGAATAGCTATCTTCGCGGAGCAAGGGGACGAAAGCGAGGAATTATGCGGAAGAATGTCGGCAGCGCCATACAGGCAATTTAGTTGCAAATAAGGTGGAGGCTGCGACGGCGCGGCGGACGGCGCCAAATCTGTGAGTGACGGCAGTGTTTAGCCGCGACCATCGCCCACAAGTGTTATGGCGGGTCCCTGCTGCTGCCGCTGCCGCCACGGCCACCCTGACTCGAGACAATGCACTGGCCCGGCTCCAGGGGCGCGAGCAGACCTCCGCGCTTAGCTGGGGTCTTCTGCCACTGTGCTGTGTGCCCTGCATGCAAGTGTAATGCTGTACATTTCTAGCACAGGGTTAACAAGGTCACCCAGTGTCTGGCAAGGAGACGCGGCTTGCTGTTTAGTGTCTCGTTTCAAGACATCCGCATACAGATTAACCAAACAGGGATAAACCAAATGCACTTTAATAAACTATTTCAAAAGGTCCCATTTATAAATGTGAGTTTCATTTTCAAGAAGAACACATGGCAATCGGATTTTTGTATTTTTTTATATATATTTATGGTACGTGCTTTTTAGAACGTAAATATCAAAGTCACGAAGCTTTTACATGCGAGCATCAAAAATTCTTGAGAAATACGAATTTGAAGTTTGCCGAACGTGGTTAAAAATCTAAATTAACGTCCGCCCCCGGTAACTGAGTGGTCAACGCGACGGACTGTCAATCTTAACAGCCCGGGTTCGATTCCCGGCTGGGTTGGAGATTTTCTCCGCTCAGCGACTGGGTGTTGTGTTGTCCTAATCATCATCATTTCCTCCTCATCGACGCGCAAGTCGCCGAAGTGGCGTCAACTCGAAAGACTTGCACCAGGCGAGCGGTCTACCCGACGGGAGGCCCTCGTTACACGACATTTATTTATCTAAATTAAGGTCTCTTTTTAGACAGGCAGCGTTCTTGTGTGGTTCAGACTGCTTTCAGAAGTAGCAGGGGGAGGACGTCTGCTTCGTCCAGACAGAGGTTGTGTGTGCGAGTAGTCTGCGTTTACATCCACGTCGCCCATGGGTTAGTTTTGTTCTTACGTTCAGTACTTCGTGGCACATTCCTATGGGCAGGACACGATGAAGATCACTTTATTCCGGACCACCTCGG